>NC_143112.1:621739-932608 GCF_061535455.1 Colias philodice
GAAAGTTCGATATGAAACACGTCAAAATTTCATATTTGTATGGGTGAAATAATATAAATTCTCGAATTTTGCCTGATAGAAATTATCGTAAAATCAGCGTACGATAATAACATGCTATCGTACATCGTACGTAGGCACCAAATTATCGTGTTTGTACGATAATTATCGTACGGTTGGGAACGCTGACTGGAGGGGAGGTTAAGTTGTCAGGCGGTAGATTAAAAATACCAGAAAACCTTGTCGATGGAAATGTTCTATGTATGATTTTAAAATTTGTAACACGAATCTATTTCTTTTTTCCTCGGAGAGTCACTGCAAAGGAATTATTGTTATATAATTTATATTTTTATGAATCACTAGTGTTACAAATCTTAAAATCATACATAGTACATTTCCATAGACAAGGTTTTCTGTTATTTATAATCTACCGCCTGACAACTTAACCTCCCCTCCAGTCGGTTAGTTGTCAGTCGATCGCTCACATTTTTTGAAGAAACGATCAGCTAGCAATTGATCCTGAACAGCCGACCAGCGGTCAACAAGTCAGTGCCTTAGCCGTGCCTCGTGCTTGTTTTAGGATTATTTAAATCTATTACTATTATAGGATTATTTAAATCTATTATTTAAGATTGTGAAAGATTGCGAATATTATAGTAAATAGTGAATGTAACAAGGAGGAATATTAAAATATCAATTGTGACGAAGGCGTTTTATTCCACAATCCAACAGCTTCAGAAGCGGGATAACGATAACAAGGTAATGTGACATTTTTCTTTTATATTTTTTTTTACCACCGTCTTTTATTAATATATAGTTTACATGGATCATAATTATTATAAAGGATTTTTTTTTTCTTTATTTATTTTAAACTATGCTTGTTAGTTTAATAAAAGGCTTGTTATCGTCCATTTGCCCACAAATATGTGAATAAATAAATAATCCTTGTGCGTGTATCGAACGTTGATTGTTATCATTTGGCCGGGTTCACATACCCTCATAATGTTAACAAACGACGCTTTAAGTGATCTACGATCCAGATCGAATCTGGCCAGGGCACTCCCTGGTGATACGACTGTGATTTTAGATTATTTAATCGAATAATTTACAACATTACATGTACGTACGTGAATTGTTAATGCGTGGTCAGGGTACTCCCTGATAGTGTTAGCAAGACACTAGTTGAATAGTTTAGGACCTTGACAATATTTGGCCAGGGCTACTCCCTGGTAATAAGGTTGAGTGACTAAACTATCAGGTGACACGTTTATGATATTATTGTATTGAACATTATATATGTGAGTTGTTAACACGTGGTCAGGGCACTCCCTGATAGTGCTAGCAATACACAGAATTGAATAGTTTGGAATCTTGACAATATTTGACCAGGGCTACACTCTGGTAATAAGGTTGAGTGACTAAACTATTAAAAAAAAAACTATACATTATATATACGTATTTTCTCTTTATTAATGATAAAGCGTATATAGAGACATCTAGTTGGATAGTTTGGAGGTACAGCACTATTTGGCCAGGGCACTCCCGGGTAGTAGGGCTGTGACACTAGACTAGTCTAATGCGGATTTTGCTATCAGTATGCCAGGGTACTCTCTGGTACTGTTCGTGAACTCCTTGATGTTTTTATGACTCGCATTTTTACATTAAAACATAAAAGCTAACTCATATATATATATTTTTAATAATAATAAATGAACCTGATTCGGATTATTTTTTTTTTTATCAGATTGGTGATGGGCCGTGATTGGTCAAGGACTCCTTCACGCAGCCGAGACGGCAGTCGTGAGGGCAATGAACAGCGAAGCCGGCGTAGTAGAGAGCGCCGCAGTGAAAAGTGCTCAGACCGCCGCAGTCAGCGCCCAAGCCCGAACCGAAGTGCCAGTCACCGGAGCCGCCCTAACACTGAGCACCACCAAAGGAGCCCCGGTGAGCGACGTTCTAGGCGTAGTATTGAACGTCGCAGCCAACGATCTGGTGAACATCGAAGTCGTAGCCGCAGTCAGCTACGAAATCGCCACGATAGCAGAATTATGAATATTGATCGGGACCGTAGAAGTAGGAAACGTAAGGACTGTTCTATTACAAGACCCCAAAAAGGTGATAAAAGCGATGTAACTAGTACTTTAATAGATTCATTTGTTGATGCGATTAAATCGATGAAATCTAGTTCTAGTGATAAATTTTCGTCTATTCACAATGTAATACCTGATTTTGATCCAATGGCAAAAGAACAGACTGTTAATGCGTGGTTATCGAAGGTTGAGGAATGTAAATTAATTTACGAATGGTCAGAAAAACAAGTCGTGCACTACGCTCTGCCTAAACTCTCGGGAATAGCTAAAACGTGGTACCAAAGTCTCCCCACATTGCTGTATTCTTGGGAGGAATGGAAAGTTAAATTAATTGAAACTTTTCCATCTACCCAGAATTATGGTGAATTATTAACTGAAATGTTGAATAAAAAACTACGGTTTAGTGAATCTCCCGAATTATATTATTACACTAAAATTAACTTACTAAACCGTTGCAACATATATGGCAAAAATGCAGTTGACTGTCTAATTTATGGAATTGAAGATAGGGGTATTAGACTAGGAGCTCAAGCGGCACAATTTTCTGAACCTGAACAGTTACTCAAATTTCTTAAAACTGTTAAACCAGGCGTTTCTAGGGATACCGAAAGATCAATTCGAGATGGGGATAAACGGCCGGTACCAAATAATTCAAATAGATTCTTGAATAAGCCGAATAGATCCGAACCGGGTCGGATAACTTGTTTCAATTGTAACGAAGTAGGTCACCCCAGCTATAAATGCAATAAACCGTTATTAAAGTGTAGTCGTTGTAATTTATTAGGTCATTTGTCTAATGCGTGTTCTAAAATGGAACCCGCTCAAAAGCTAGATAAGGAAAAAAACCGTGTTGAAAATCTCTAGTCAACAATCGGCGAGTATTTATACTTTTCCTATACGTATTAACGGGGTAAATGTCCAATGTCATTTAGATTTATTTAGAAGCGAATGTACACTAATTCGGTTGACGGACGCCCTAAATCTAGGGTTAGTTTGGACCACAAATGATTTACCTTTACTAAAAGGCCTAGGCAATATACCGTACCAGCCTATCGGTAAGTCGTCAGATAATATTGAGGTACAAGGAATTACTGAAAAAGATATAGAAATATTAGTTATTAATGATAATCTTATTTACTATCCAGTGCTTCTAGGGCATTCATTTTCAGAACGGCCGGGTATTAAAATCACTAAAACCGTAGATAAACTGGAGATTTGTAAGACCCAAAACGCTAAAATACACTTGTTATGTAGGGAGCAAACTTATATTAACCCTGAAGCAATACAAACTGTCGCAGTATTAGCAAAACCTGAACTTTCTTGTACTGTATATGTTAGAGGTGGTATGCGGGGAAAAAAATGGTTCTAAATTCTATTTGTTTCCGGGAGAATATGAATTAAAAGATGGATTAGGCTGTCTTCTTATCTTACATCCTAGAACTAAGGGTTTAATTCTAGAACGTGAACAGTTGCTGATACGCAGTATGGTAATGAGTAATGATTGTAAATATGTAAATAACGTTAATTTCACTGACAGGAATGTTATATCTGAGCCTGTTATAGGGGATAATCTTAGCGAATTAGAAAAACAAATGGAGAGTTGTAGCATACTAGTCGTCAAACCACGGTAGAAGAGCAGAAACTTCACTCGTTTGAGTTAGAAACTCTAGCTGTGATAGCGTCATTAAACAAGTTTAGGATCTACTTGTTAGGCCTACGGTTCAAAATACTAACAGATTGTAATTCATTACGCACCACACTTAAAAACGAGATGTGATCCCGAAAATTGCAAGATGGTGGGAGCAGTTACAAGAATATGACTGTGAAATTGAGTATCAACCAGGAGATAAGATGTGGATGCCCTGAGTCGAGCTCCATCAGACTCAAAAGTAGACGATTTGCACGTTATTGATATACTTAGTGTTACTGCTGAAGATTGGATTACTACTGTTCAATCCTCAGATGACGATATAAGGCGTATTAAAGAAATATTAAGTGATCCAGAATCCCCCAACATAGTAAGTACATTTCAAAATTACAAGTAAAAAAAAATGGACGTGTATACAGGATCATAGCTGATGATAATATCAAATGGGTAGTGCCTAGAGGCGCACGCTGGCAAATTGTTAAAGCCAATCACGATGACGTAGGCCATTTTGGGTTAGAAAAGACTTTAGATCGTATTCGGGCATTATATTGGTTTCCTTAAATGAGAACCTTTGTCACCAAATATGTTTCAGCATGTTTAGAATGTGCTCACCATAAGATGCCAGGTGGTGCTCGACAAGGTCACCTACATTCCATAGAAAAAGTAGAAATCCCCTTTCACACGGTTCACGTGGACCATGTTGGGCCTTTCATTAAGAGTAAGAAGGGGAACTCATATATCTTAGTAATCATCGATGCCTTTACTAAATTTGTTTCTTTGGCTGCCGTCAAAAGTACCAAAACGTCGGAAACTATAAAAGTAATTAAAAAAAAATCTTATTGGGTATTTTGGTACTCCAACATGCCTCATTTCTGATAGAGGTAGCTGTTTTACCAGCAAGAGGTTTAGGAAGTTTATACAGGCCTTAGGCATAAAGCATGTTATGAATGCAGTAGCCACGCCGCGAGCAAATGGTCAAGTAGAAAGGTCAAACCGAACTATATTGGCATCATTGGGAACCATGAACCATGGCAAAGATCCTAGAACATGGGATGATAATCTATCGGATATACAGTTAGGCATTAATACGACAATACACGACGTCACAAAAAAAACTCCTAGCAAATTATTATTTGGGCGTAGAGTTACAAATCCTTCGCAAGGTATATTAAGTGAAGTAATTTCGGATGTAGGACATGGAATAGTAGAATAGATTAGATTAGATGCACGCTGCCTGATGCAACAGCAAGCGAAGGTCAGTGAAGAACGGTATAATAGAAAAAGAAAAGCGGCAAAAGTATATAAAGTAGGTGATCTAGTGCGAATTTTGAGAGCAGTTGCATCTGGTAGCGGGCAGTCTAAAAAGTTGGAACCCAAGCTACAGGGACCGTACCGCGTAATTAAAGTTTTACCAAACGACCGTTATGTGGTAGAGGATACCCCTCGAAAAGGTAGGCGGTACGAAACTGTCGTGGCAGCCGACAAAATGCACCCTTGGTTAAATTTTAAATCGATGTCTGATAGCGATAATGACGGTGATGATAGTTGTTCTGATGCCATTGAGAATCAAAATAATTAAATTTTATACATACACATTAGGTAGTTTAAAGTTCTTTATGTATGTTGTAATACACATCCTTCTTTAAAATGACGAGTCAAGTCTACGTGTTTGGTATGAACGAAGAATGATCGACGTTTATAACAAACACATGGAATTTGAAATAGCTTGCATATTGTGGGCATGCCGGGCACAATATGCCGCCCAACGAGAACCAAAATGCAGTATGTATATGTGTGAACAGTGAGTACCGAGTGATTTTGTATGATTATTATGGGTATGCCGGGCACAATGATGTGCCGCCCAAAACGAATAGCTTACATACTGTGGGCATGCCGGGCACAATGATGTGCCGCCCAAAACGAATAGCTTACATACTGTGGGCATGCCGGGCACAATGATGTGCCGCCCAAAACGAATAGCTTACATACTGTGGGCATGCCGGGCACAATGATGTGCCGCCCAAAACGAATAGCTTACATACTGTGGGCATGCCGGGCACAATGATGTGCCGCCCAAAACGAATAGCTTACATACTGTGGGCATGCCGGGCATGATGTGCCGCCCAAAGAGTAACAATATGCAGTCTATGTGCAAGCAGTGAGTACTGAGTGATTTTTATTACTGTTGAGGGCATGCTGGGTACAATGATGTGCCGCCCATAAGAAAGCAACAATTATTATTGTACATTGTTATTTTTGTGATCTAATTATTGTCGAATGTATGAGATAGTATTATTTAATTTAAATATAACATTATGATTGTATTGCAATACCTGCATAAGGTAACTAATATGTAAAAATGTATTGGTGAGCAATAAATTATTTGAATTTGAATTAGTCCTAATCAAACGGATAGAGAAGTGAGTTTTTGTTATACAAATGTATGTAGCGATTGTCGAAGTTGTTCCAATAGAGATATATTATTTATTCATTTTTTTTTCGAAATTTGTAAATCTTATCCTAGGCTTGTTTCCTTGTGTAATTTTGATTATTTGTAAAAGCTAATCATACCAATTCAAACTTCGGGAACTAGTTGTAAATACATATTATTAATTATAAGTATTTGTTTCAATTTCATGTAAGCATGGTTGCATTTTGTTTTCCATATTTTAACATTTTATTTTTGTTTAAATTTAATTCAAGCCAACGAAGGCACTCGTTGAAGATCGGATGGCCGAGCTGTTACAAATCTTAAAATCATACATAGTACATTTCCATAGACAAGGTTTTCTGTTATTTATAATCTACCGCCTGACAACTTAACCTCCCCTCCAGTCGGTTAGTTGTCAGTCGATCGCTCACATTTTTTGAAGAAACGATCAGCTAGCAATTGATCCTGAACAGCCGACCAGCGGTCAACAAGTCAGTGCCTTAGCCGTGCCTCGTGCTTGTTTTAGGATTATTTAAATCTATTACTATTATAGGATTATTTAAATCTATTATTTAAGATTGTGAAAGATTGCGAATATTATAGTAAATAGTGAATGTAACAAGGAGGAATATTAAAATATCAATTGTGACGAAGGCGTTTTATTCCACAATCCAACACTAGCTTTCCGCCGGCGGCTCCGCCCGCGGTTTCAAAGAAAAACTTGCATAGTTCCCGTTCCCGTGGAATTTCCGGGATAAAACCTATCCTATATTACTCGTGGATAATGTAGCTTTTGAATGGTGAAAGAATTTTTAAAATCGGTCCAGTAGTTTATGAGCCTATTCATTACAATCAAACAAACAAACAAACAAAGTTTTCCTCTTTATAATATTAGTGTAGAAGAAATCATCGGTTCACCCAGTTAAAAGTGCGGAGGTAACGGAACCAACAAAAAATCAGTTGAATTGAGAATTTCGTCCTATAATGGCGTCGGCTAAAAATGTTGCTATACGTTTATGTCAGTTTGGTCAAATGGTTGAATTTTTTTTTAAATCAACGCATTCACGTCGGTATTGTGGGCTGTAAATTACAATGGAAAAGTATGGCATGAAACTACCGCCTACTTCTTTTTTATGGGCTATCGGAAAATCCTAAAATTTTTGTGTTACAAATCGTTTGCCTTCCGTAATTTATCCGACGAGTTCGACTAACGCCCACGCGACTAGTCTGCCGGTACCACTGTTCTGACCATGATTTTTCTTTTTGTCATTGCGTACTAAGACCACTGTAGAACCGGCATCCTGTTACAAATGACCCAAAATTTTGTGTCAGTATCTCCCGGCTTTGGATTGTTTTGGACCCTTAAAATATACGATAGAACAGCAATTAATCTTTTTTAAAAAATATTCAAGGCACAGGGAAAGTCTGGTTACTGTTTTATAGGTATGTGTTTTCTGATAATATTTTACTGTCAAAATTTATCAACACTGGATATTATTCAATGACGCCTTTCAAAAACAAAACTAATTTACAAACAGATTTTTATATCTTTACATACCTATTTTTAACTTTCATTTCATGAACTGCTCATGTAAATACCTATTACAATCTGGTTTAATTTAACAAAACATTCAATTCGGTGAATTTTAGCGTTATTTTGCAAAAAAAACCGCACGTACAGTCCCCCGTCCGAGTCGAACTGACACCGTCAATTTTCGTCGAAAATATGCAATAGAGGTGAGGTTTTATGTGGGTTTTATTATAAATTCGAGTTTTTTCTTGATAATTTAACGATAATAATGAAAATTGAAAAAACAATCAATACAAATTGTTACAAATATCATAACATATTTTTTGGTATAAATTTCATGTATAAATATGTAGCCGTTTTCCTAACAAAATGCGTTTTATGTTCAAAAAGGGGTTGATTTGTATGTATTTTTTTTATGTTTAGGCCGTTCTAAACTGAAAAGTAAACAATACACTTTGTTTATTATATCCTTGAGTATCACATATATTTTTTTTAAGGCAATCGTACCAACAGTTTCCTCAACAAAATTCAATATGTTTAAGGTGTTTTTCGGTTTTGACCATAGTGATCAGTGATCACCTTAAAGAGATGACGCTGTTTTAAGCTGATTAGTGTTTGTTTGAACGCGCATATCAGGATCTACTGGTCCGATTTGAAAAAATATTTCGAGGCTATAATATAACATCACGCTAATAAGACCAACAAGAGCGGAGCAATGCGGGTGAAACCGCGGGGCACAGCTAGGCCATTAAAATTATTTAAATAGGTATATGAGTCATCTTAATTTTACATGATTTTTCTTTGTACAAAATACAATGGTGGTGATAACCATTCGCCTAAGCCATTCGCCAACGCCCTTTCCTAACATGTATTGGAAATTAAATGAATGTAATTTCAATTGGTATTAATCAATAAACATAAATGAACGTTGATTTTCGAATTCATATACGTAACTAAAATATTTGTAGGTATATCTCAATCATAGTGGCTTAGCGTAGTAGGTTTATACATAATTATATGTATTATTTTATAATTAAATGTATTTTCGTACAGAGATCAGTTGAAATTGAATTTTGACTCGCTCCTGAAGTGTCATTCTCTAATCTACCGCATAAAAATTTCATTATAAACGTTCCATCGTGGTTCCATCCT
Organism: Colias philodice; assembly: GCF_061535455.1. Classification (NCBI taxonomy): domain Eukaryota; kingdom Metazoa; phylum Arthropoda; class Insecta; order Lepidoptera; family Pieridae; genus Colias; species Colias philodice. The sequence continues at coordinate 630,589 of NC_143112.1, forward strand.
TTACAATATAATTTTACATGTATACATAGTATTAGTCTGTGATTTTACTGACAGTTTAAGTCCTATGAACCAACTATGGACAATTTATGGACCATGAAATACGCTTTCAACTTTCAAGTCCCAGTCAAGGTCCCAGTAAATCTTAGAGCAGAATATTTTATATTTAATAAATAAAAGATTTTCATGTGGCAACTTATTTGACAACTATCAAATTGGTTGTCAAATTATTTGTCTTTTTGGCAGTTGATAAATAAATTTTAGGATTTTGTCTAAAAAATCTTCGAAAATGTCGAAAAAGCCGCTGTGATCACAAGCAAGAGGTGATGTTTATAATGTGTATAGAAAAATATTTGATGAAGAAGGGTCAAACACATCACAATTTTCAATTTAGAAGATTTTATTGGTAAATTGGACTTACCCGCTTTGATACTTTCAATTAAAAAATATTATATGTAGGTAACTATAATATTGTTTGTTGATTGGAATATAATTTTATGAAAACTTATTACAGGAGTTTCCAATACGGCTATTCGTCAAGTCCAAGCTGTCCAAGTCAATTTTATAATGTGTGTATCTGTTTATACTTACGAAAATAAACATAGTTTTATTTTATTTTTATTTTATTTTATAAAAAATTATAAGCAGTCTAGTTTTCTATCGATATAACATCGATATTTTTACATGGCATAATGATAATGAACATACAAATATAGGTATGTGTAAATAATAATATGTATTACCTGTATAAAAGTAATATGTATATTATACATGTAAGTATGTACCCACATAATATTAAGTGGATATCTCATTATTAAGTACAGTATTGTCCACTTATGACTTATGTAATGTGACTAATGATATTGAGAACAAACTAAAAAATAAGCAGTATCAAGATCGTTCAGTCCATTTTCCCTAGGGTTGCACACTCAAAATTTTGATTTCCCTAATTGCCATCAGATTCTGGTTTACCTATAAATATTATTATTATGGAAACCTAAGATGGCAACAATATGCGTCGTGTCAAAATCAAAATGACATCTGTCTGACAGCTGTTGATTTTTGAATTTTGTGAAATTTCGAAGTTCAAACTTCAAACTATTTGAAACTGTATCGCAAACTTTAATTAGTTAAATATCTAATGAGATAAAGTACAATTAAATATGTACATATTCATAATAATCCAGATTTAATGACTGCTTTGTATTATATTGTTTAAAATATTTGTATTATATTCAAGTTTAAAATGAGAAACATACAGGATCTTATTTATTTATTGATCGATACAAAAATATCTAATTTAACTTGTTTTATGTGTTTCAAGCATCAAGATATATGTTTCAAGCAACATGACAAAATGATGGACATTTATGATGATATTCATATTGAGAGTGAATGGTTTTCTACTACATTGAGTTTAAAAGCTATGTCAGAATACATTTTTCCATTGCAAGTGAGTGTAAGACCCACTTAAATTTATTTATTTCAAATAAAATAATAGTTCTTGCTATTTATTTCGAACATTCATAAAGTTATTAATATTTTTATCAATTTACTTAAAATAAAGTTCTTTCTCCTTTTTATTCAATTTAATAATATTCTATCTGATTTTATATTATATTTTTCAGAATATAATTCTCACACAAGCATGTGATGGCTGTGTAGATATGCTCATAAGTACTTACATCAGAATAAGAAGAAAAGAATACATAGAAAAATACCTAAACCTTCTAATTAATAAAATTAATGGACAATTAAGTAAGCCTATAATTTCCAATCAAAAATTATTTATTGACACAGAATTGACAAACAACTGTAAAGTTAAATGTAATGAAGATTCTGTAAATAATGATATTGATCAAGATTTTGATGAATCAAATGAAATTGAAGATGAAGAAAGTTGCCCTATCTGTTATAAATCTTTACTTAAAAATAAATTAAAAGCTCACATGCGGCAACACAGGCATAGAAAAAGAAAGACCTACAGTTGTGATATCTGTGAATATAAAACTAAATGTAAAACAACATTGGAAGGCCATAAAAATAATAAACACTATCAAAAAAGACCTCACAAATGTGGTACATGTGAAAAAAGTTTTTACACAAAAAGTGCCCTAGCCGAACATATCAAAACACACAAACAAACAAAAGATATTATTTGTGAAATATGTGGAGATAGTTTTTACCACAGAAAAAGTTTAAAAGACCATTTAAAACTGCATTCAGATGATAAAACATTTGAATGTCATGTCTGTAACCATAGATTTGTAAATCTAAGTAGAGTAAATAATCATATGAAACAGAAACATGGCGAGAAGAAAGAATTCTGTGTTGTCTGTGGTAAAAGGTTTGTGTTTAAAAAAGATATGAGAAGGCACTTGAAGTTGGTGCATAAACAAGAGGATTTCAATTTTGAAATTCAAGATACTGTTTAATAAAAATATAAAAATAAAATCCTTTGATTGTATATCATTATAACATTTTACCATCAACTTTCTTCCTACTATTAAACAATTCTGGCTACAATAGCATATATAATAAGTTGGTAGGTGTGTAAAATAATATTAATATTAAAAAGAAACACAATCGTTTATAAAAATATATTTATTTGCAAACTCTTATACAAAAATAAGTAAGTACATTAAATAGGTTTATATAATAATACAATAAGAATAGAATTATACAAGGCAGTGATGTTGAGTATTTTAAATTGAGATAAGTAATTTTATCACTTTAAAGTAACAATCATATTAAATTTTGTAGAGACAATTGTTTCTATGACAACAAATAAAAAATTACAGTGAAGAAAAATAATTGTGACTAGTTTTCCTAGTTACATTTTTATTTTCTTTTCTAATTTTTTAAACCGATAAGTTAAGCATATGGAAAGAAATATAAATATTCTATTAAAAGGTCATATTTTTGGACAATAATTGTATGAGAAACTGAAAATATTGGGTTACCTATATATTATTTTACTTCAATTATCACTATTTCTTATAAGTATCTAATAACTTGTTTGGTAACTTAAAGTAATATCGTTCATTAAAATCATTCGAACATTAAATAATTGCAACATTAAATTTTCAATTACATTTGGATATTTTGTGATAAACTAGTTTTATCTAGCTACAAAATTGAGTAATATTATCGAGTTGAAAATAAATAGATGCCGTTTTGTACTGTTCATTTTACATAATCAAGCTAAAAGCTTAATTACAAAATGATTATTTTGAATGGCAATATCGTGTTATAAAACAATCTGTAGGAAAATTTCCCGCCCAAATTTCCCGCGCTGTCACGTGAACAATACGATTGAATGAGGTTTATTTATTGGATATACACATTTTTTACAGGTTTAGTTAACGATAAAGGTATTGTAAAATATGGATTCCTATTTACAGCATGAATGTTTTCAATGTATCACAATATCGGTGGATCTTATTTAGTAATGGTAACCGCCACCGCTTGGTGGTGCGTACGCTCTGTTGCCATTTGCGAAGCCAGTGGGTTGGTCGGGATACCTCGCTTCACCTTCATAAGATACCTGAAATTGAGATAATATTGCGTTTTATTTATTACAGTAGTATTTAGGTACATTTCTGAAAAATATTTTCATTTAGTTCAGTACCTTCCTAATTCCTACAATTGCCACAAATATTTTAAGATTACTAAAATTTGTGTTTCGGGTTTTAGCGAGACAAGATAACATAACAGCAATTGTTTTTTAAATCCATACTAATATTATAAATCACGAATCAAACGAGCCCAAACTCGATAAAGTTGAGTCAATATATTACTGAGTTCCTATGGCCACCTTCCGATTCCATCATCAAATCAGCTTCATGTCATGATAATGTTTCATCGCTATCAAATTTACATACGTAGGTATTCAAAATTTCAGCTCAATCGGTTACCGGGAAGTGAATCAAAGTTACTTGCTACATTTCAATGAAGTCATCGAGTACAGACAAAAATGCTCATAAAATAAAAACTACTGGGCCTATCGACCAAATCGTACCAATTCGACACCATCCCGCATTTAACAAAAAAAGAATCACGTAAATCGGTTCAGAAACCTTGGAGTAATCGGTGTACATACATAAAAAAAAATATACACCGGCCGAATTGATAACCGCATAAAATCGCATGGAGAGCTTAATTTTCATTAAAGGCTCTAATCGCACGGAGAGCTTAATTTTCACAAAAAACTCTCATCGCACGGAGAGCTTAATTTTCACAAAAAGCTTTAATCGCACGGAAAGCTTAATTTTCACAAAAAGCTCTAATCGCACGGAGAGCTTAATTTTCGCAAAAAGCTCTAATCGCACGGAAAGCTTAATTTTCACAAAAAGCTCTAATCGCACGGAGAGCTTAATTTTCACAAAAAAGCTCTAATCGCATGGAGAGCTTAATTTTCATAAAAAGCTCTAATCGCACGGAAAGCTTTATATTCACAAAAAGCTCTATTCGCACGGAAAGCTTAATTTTCACAAAAAAGCTCTAATCACACGGAAAGCTTAATTTTCACAAGAAGCTCTAATCACACAGAGAGCTTAATTTTCACAAGAAGCTCTAATCACACGGGGAGCTTAATTTTCATAAAAAGCTCTAATCGCACGGAAAGCTTAATATTCACTAAAAACTAATCGCATGGAGAGCTTAATTTTCATTAAAGGCTCTAATCGCACGGAGCTTAATTTTCACAAAAAGCTCTAATCGCACGGAGAGCTTAATTTTCACAAAAAGCTCTAATCGCATGGAGAGCTTAATTTTCACAAAAAGCTCTAATCGCATGGAGAGCTTAATTTTCACAAAAAGCTCATATCGCATGGAAAGCTTAATTTTCACAAAAAGCTCTAATCGCACGGAGAGCTTAATTTTCACAAAGAGCTCTAATCCCATTGATGTAATTTCACTTATTTCGATGACATTTTAATGATTTTGAAATAAAAAATTGCGTACCACCTATTTACCGTGTATTGTATTTTTTGCGTGGCACCTATTTAACAACGAAAAAAACGTCTTGCAATAACAAATTTATGTCTGATGGATCTATCTAAAGGCAAAAGATTAAAAATTACGCGTTAATAAATGACTTTAAATTACGGATATTTTCCTGTGCGCACTAATAAACGCAACCACTACCGCCAGCCAGACAGCGCGGACTCTAACCGAAATAGCAAGAGAAACAGTATATCAAAAACCCAATACTTACTTAGTTACTACATATTATTTATATGTGCTATTTATTAAAAAGGTTTGATGTCGGTGCACGGGCTTAATACTAAGTGCTTAATGTTCGGCACCAACTTCAAACCTATTTAATAAATAGCACATCCATACTAATATCATAAATGCGAAAGTAACTCTGTCTGTCTGTCTGTTACTCAATCACTACTGAACCAATTTGCATGAAATTTGATATAGAGATATTTTGATACCCGAGAAAGGACATAGGCCACTTTTTATTGCGAAATATGTACCACGGGCGAAGCCGGGGCGGACAGCTAGTTGAAATATAAACTATTAGTTACTTAGCTACCTATATCTATTAAGTTGAATAAAACTGTGCACAGAATGCACAATTTTTATAAGTAGGTATGTTCAGTATTTTAGGAGTTCATAGCGGAAATTATCAACTTAATTTTGTTCTTCAGAGTACCTCTATGTATGTGGATAATTAATAAACTAATTATGTTATTAAATTCGGGTAATTTCAGCAAGTTCCCTGATCGGCAAGTCTTTGAGAAAAACCCTAGCTAAAATTACAGGGCTATTCACTAGCCAGACAATCAGTAGTATTATGTGTGGCTATACTCAGAATACAATATTACCTCAGCATTAAAACCGTTCTTCCAATCAGCGGTATACTTGACAATCTGTGTACGGCCATCAGGCAGCGCCACGCGGTATTCCCCACGAGTGACGTCACCGTCTGATATAGCGTTGTGGCTGTAATTGTTGTCGTCTTCGTTCACAGTGTACGCAAAGTCGAAAGGCATGCCTGGCTCGTGGTGGTGGTGCTCGTGGTGCTCGTGGTGCTCGTGGTGTTCGTGGTGCTGAAAGTTTAAGAATATAATACTTAAATAAGAATAATTTTTTTTAATAGGTTCAACACATTAAAAAACAGTAATAAATAGAAAAAGTTAACTAAATAAATCAATATCATAAAGCTGAAGAGTTTGTTTGAACGCACTAATCTCAGGAACTACTGGTCCGATTTGAAAAATTCTTTCGGTGTTAGATAGCCCATTTAACGAACAAGGCTATAAAGCTATATTAATATATCATCTCGCTAAGACCAACAGGAGCGGAGCAATGCGGGTGAAACCGCGGGGCACAGCTAGTATCTAAAATAAAAACTGTAGAACTAGACTAACATAAACTTTTCACAACGTTAAATTTTCGCAAAAAAATTGTATAGGTAAGAATAGAATAAAAACATGCGTATTAATAGAGGAATTATCTACTTTTTGGTTTTTATTTCACATTTAACCTTTAAAGTACAGTTGATTTATATTGTAAGGCAAACAAGATGTATCACCTCACATTAGATACGCATATTAAATATGCGGAAAAAGGAAATAGGTCTTAGTTTTCTTAGAAGGCCTACTTATATAAAAAAAAAATAATGTGAAAATATATACATTTTTCTCGTGGTCGTGTTTTTGCCTGTCCCGCGTCCTATATAGAAAATGGGTAGATAAACGGGAAAGTAAAAAAAACGGGAAGAATGTATGGAATATGGATGTAGGTCACTCATTCACGCGAAGACCACTGAACTGATTTTGATGATACTTCGCAGTGTTGTACTTAGGCTGTACAAGAATAAATAAATAAATATTAAGAAGCAAATTTTAAATACATATTTAGTTCACGTTAATGCTCTGTCTTCTGAATTAATAAATAAATAAATAAATAAATAAATATTATAGGACATTATTACACAAATCGACCTAGTCCCACAGTAAGCTCAATTAAGGCTTGTGTTGTGGGTACTAGGCGACGATAAATATAATATTTAATAAATACATATATAGATTAAGAAATATGACATCCTATAACATAAGCCAAAGGAAAACTTTCTTTTGAACACGGGTGAAACCGCGCGGCACAGCTAGTAACTTATATAGGATACGGGTTTTCACTTTACAAGACTGCTAAAATAATAATTTTATTACACTTGCTTTTTATTAGCTACGTTCAATAAAATATAATGTTATAGTGAAATATAAATTTATATGTTTCTTTCACAATTTCGCGAGATGCAATGTTATTTTATTATTTTATAAATAAATAACGTTTTGAGATGACTTTACATGTGTTATGTTTGATTGTAAGTGAGTAATATTATTGCTTCTTTAAATTTGTTGTTAATAAATTTTTATGTGATATCAGGAAATATATTTTTTGAATGAATTTTTATTGTGTATTTTTTAGTGATAAATTTTTATAGAAATTAGAGGAAAGTTTTGTATTTTAGGTATAGCAACTATGGAGTTTCTAGCCGGTTCTTCTCTATAGCTTTCAGAATCGGCGGTAAATGTTAATTTAAAATGTAATGACGATTCAAACGTGCTTTTATAAGAAGTTTAATTGAATAAATAAATGTTTGAGTTTGAGTTTGAATACTATAGGTTCTAGTTGTACCTAATACAGAATGAGTTAAGAGCCATCTATAAAAATCGAACATATCTGCATGCTTATTACGTTAAACGACTAAACAAATTTTGATTGAATGGCATGTTAAAAGAGAGATGTGTATAGGCAAATTAAATAAATTGTTTTTCAGGTTACAACATGGCTGCCGCACTATGTTTCTATGAATAATCATTTAGGTAAATCACTACATAGTATAAAAAAAAGTCGCTTTCTCTGTCCCTATGTCCCTTTATGCTTAAATCTTTAAAACTACGCAACGGATTTTGATACGGTTTTTTCTTAATAGATAGAGTGATTCAAGAGGAAGGTTTTAGTATAATATAATTTATTAGGTTTTAGACAAAGCGGGCGAAGCCGCGAGCGGTAAGCTAGTAGAATAATAATTTAAAGATTTCACTATAAAGTATAAATAAATTAATAGTGGCTCTCATAAAACCAAGATTTTAATATTTTTTTCGCATTTACAGATCCTGAATATGGTAATTGAGAAAGATTTTTTAATTAAGAAAGATTTTTGTAACGCTTCCTCCGGGATTTGATACTTGGTCTTTCTTTAAAATGTTTAATTATTCTAATTCATATGCAATTTGACATTTATTTATTTTATCTATTCACAGATAATAGAGTAAAGATGTTAAACATGGGTAAATATTTTTTTAGGTGCTAAGTATTCTTTTAAATCTACATGTACCTAGTTAACTAATTAAAAAATGATATTTTTTTTCATTTTTAGAATATGGAGAGAGACTATCAAGTGAGTCTTTTTGGAGCATTTTTCTCGGATTTATTCTAATGTCTTATTTAACTATCATAATTAATTATTGTATATTAATTTTTATTTTTTTAAGGCTTTGAAAACGGTGAGTGGAATTACAGAGAAATAAGAAAGAATTGTAGGTTTTAATATTTAATCTATACTAATATTATAAAGCTGAAGAGTTGGTTTGTTTTTTTGAATGCGCTAATCTCAGGAACTACTGGTCCGATTTGAAAAATTCTTTCGGTATTGGATAGCCCATTTATCGAGGAAGGCTATAGGAGCGGGCTAAACCGCGAAGCGCAGCTAGTAAATAACTAATTAGTAGTTTTAATTTAATCACAAAATAAGCATGAAAACATCTATTTTTATTAATGAAATACACATTTATAACATCTGCCTGTCTATCCATCGTTACAAAACGGATGGACTTTTTTCGATGCAATTTATTTGAGCACGTATTGCAGGGGGTGAGCATCCACGTATGTTTCTTTTAATTTTCACCAGTTTTTGTTCAGCAATTTTTAGAAAATAATGTTTATTATTATTTTTACAGTTCGGAACAAACCATATAGGCCAATGAAATTAGCATTAGCCAAAAACAAAATGGAGTCGACATTATTTTCAACAAGATGCACTACAGATCAAGCTATAAAATGTATGTTATTCTATAACATAAAAATCAATCGCAAAATGTGTTGGTAAGCGCATAACTCGAGAACGGCTGAACCGATTTCGATAATTATTTTTTTATAATATTCCTTGAAGTATGAGGATAGTTCTTATGGAGAGAAAACGTAAACATGTAGCACGAGCGAAGCTGGGGCGGACCGCTAGTTTCTTATAAACTCAACTTCAAACATAGACTGACAAATAATGTAATGTTTTAACTATTTTTTTACCATAGAGTCCTTTTTTTATTTTTTATTATCTGTCAAAACTTTCTGTGATCCAAAAAAACAAAATTTTACTAATTTGGAATTTACATCGATGCTTCTATTCTAATAATATGAAGTTGAAGAGTTTGTTTGAATGCGCTAATCTCAGGAACTTTTGGATCGATTCCAATAATTCACCGTATACTAAGTATATAATAATTAATATGTTTCCTTTATTTATATTTACAGTGGATCAGGATTATAAACCAGGTAAAATTTAAATCCTTTTTTTTCGTTCTAAAATCTAACATTTGTAATAAATCGATTTACTTAAATACAATTTTAGATACCAATGAAGGTAGAGTATCATATTTTAATAGATTATTTAACTTTAAATAATAAATTTTGTATTTGCTATAAGATCTATCTGTTCTATGGTAGGTTTTAATCCCTACTAATATTATAAATGCGAAAGTAACTCTGTATGTCTGTTACGCTTTCCCGCTTAAACCTCTCAATCGATTTTGATGAAATTTGGCACAGACAAGCTTTAGAGTTTAGACCCTGAGAAAGAACATACCTTTTATCAAAACACCATGCGGGCGAAGCCGCGGGCGAAAGCTAGTAACTATATCTATAAGCTATATAATTTTTTGTTATTTCTCATAATTGTATTCCAGAAATGAATAACAAGAAAAACACTGCTACGGAAAGTATAAAAGGCAGCTCAAGTATGTACTATTAATAACAATAGATTTTACCCGTGGTACAGAATAATAACTAGTAGCTAGCTACCCGTTTGACCGCCTCCTTGGTACAGTGGTTGACGCGTGAGTGTAACACCGAGGGGTCCTGGGTTCGATTTCCGTTGGAGACGAAGAAAAAAGAATGTCTCGGTTTGGCAGGACACAGAAGGCTGATCACCCTACTTGTCCCTAAAAAAAATCGATCAGTGAAACAGATGTATCATCTGCCCCTTACCCCACTTGGGGACATGGGACTTCACTTTCTAGCTACCCGTGGCGTAATTTTTCATCTTTCCATAGCGAACTAAACTTTGAAAACACAAAAAGTAAATAAAACAAATAAATACCTATAATATTTTTTTCAAATAATTCTGGATAACAAGATACTAATCTCGATATCAGCGTAGAGCCCAGGGATTCTGGGTTCCATTCCCGTTGGCGAATAAAAAACGTCTCGGTCTTGCAGGACACAGTATAGGTACTTATTTCAGAGTATTCCTTCCACGTATAGGTGGTATATCCTATGTGTTTTATCACAATACGTGCAGCGGATCGCTAGTGAAAGGCGTTAAAAATAATATAACTAAAGTAGAGATTATTTTACTTTAGAATAAATAAATGATTTTTTTGATACAGGTGAAAATGAGTTTCACCAAGACGAAGCGGCACCAGAAAGTGAAGGTAATGTTTGCGAGCAAAGAAAGAAAATGAAAAAGATCCGTTTAAATCTATACTACTAATATTATAAAGCTGAAGTGTTTGTTGGAACGCGCTAACCTTAGGAACTACTGGTCCGATTTGAAAAATTCTTTCGGTGGTAGATAGCCCATTTATCGAGGAAGGCTATAGGCTATATTATATCATTACGCTATGACCAACAGGCGCGGAGCCACGCGGGTGAAACCGCGAAGCGCATCTAGCTAAATATACGTTAGAAATATCCGATTAGTTATTGAAATTTGAACCAGTCAATATCTTGTAATTCAATCTATTTATTAGTTTCTGTGTGAAAGAGAAACAATACGTAGGTAAATTATAAACAATTAATACGGTTCTTAATGATTAATTATTTTTTCAGACGAAAATCTGAAGGGACATGAAACGGAACAGCCTTCTTTGGGTAAGTACAATATTTTTTACCAATAATAGTAGAAAAAGTATTATAAATATCAGTATTACAGTAATTACTCAAGCTCTATATCATAAATAATAATAAATATTGCCTCAAAAATAATGCTTTATACTTGAAAATGTGGTTCTTTTGTACCTACTTATGATAAAGTTGATTGTTTCTTTTTTCAGAAACAACAAAGAAAAAATATTATCCACCTAAATCAAGAAAGAGTCCCGATCATTATATTGATGATTCATAAAACAACAAAATTAAATGTAACAACTTCTAATGACTCAATAAATATTATAAACACAGAAGATTTTTATTTTATTTGCAATCATAAATTGGTTAGCCGTTTGTGATAAAACTGTCTTAAGATAAAAGCTCTAACAAAAATCCAGAAGAACCCTATTTGAATAATTTATAGGTAGAATATACTATAATAGACACTGTAATTAAGTTAGTAAGTTATTACACCTATAGTTAGGTTTTATTTACCTAACATAATATTATATTTTCACATAATATAATGTCAATTCAGTAACTAAGTACCTATATAAATATCAGTGAACTTATTTAAAACTTCGTAAGCGTTTAATAAACAACAATAACAAGCTAACTTGATCATAAAATCCTATTTAGCATCATATTAGAAATGCAATAAACAAGCTCATGCAATCCTTGCGTGGAACTTAAAACAAGCAACCCTTAAAATATACCCTATAACTACATTAATTCAGTGTGGCACGCACGCGCGCCGCGGCCTGACGCTCCCGCCGTACACCCCCAGACAATGTAATCACAATGGACGTCCTGCCAAACGAAAACCTATTCCGCGAACTCAAAGATGTCGCCGAAACCGGCTATTACAAGCCGCGGACCCTCAAAGATTATTACGAACAAATGAGCTATGAAATGCAACAATATCTATCCAGCGAAACAGACTGCAATCAAAATAGCGTCCCTGAAACTCCCACTGAAACATCGATACCCGTTACACCTATACCTGTTAGCTATGTAACTCTAAGGGTAGTCGATCAACCTAGGTACTACATCGAGCCGATTTTCCAACCGATTCACATAATCGAATCAAACGATGAATCGAGTAGTATCGTTGTTGAAACTGAACAATTAAACAATGTAGTTTTTCAGGGTATTGAAGACATTAATAATGTAGTTATTGACGAAACGCAACAGACTGATGTAGTAATTGAGGGAATCGACCAATCAAATAATATTATTCTTGCGGAAACTGATTTATCAAATATAATTATTGAGGGAATTGAACAATCTAATATGTTATATCTTGACCAGATAGAGCAAGCGAATGATTACGTTATTGAATTTATTGAACAACCTAACATTGCAATCGAGCAACCAAATGAAATAATTGTTAATGAAACTAAAGAAGTTAGTAATGTAATACCGCCTGAGCAAGCGCATACTATAATAATTAATCAAAATGTTGAAGAAAATAAAATTAACGTTGAAATAACCGAGCCAATCAGTATAACAGTAGAAGATATTAAACAATGCGAAGTAATTGAGCAAAGTGTACAAAAAGATTCAATACCACAGTATCATTGTATTGTAGAAGAAACTCCACAACCGACTGAAGTTGTTGTACCCGTTATACAAACCGAGCGACCAAATGTTATTGTACCACTATTCAACCAACCAAGCGTCATTGTCGAGTGCGAGGTGCAACCGAGTGTTATAGTCGAAAGAATCAAGTACGTAAACGACATGAACCAAAAAGAAAAATCACCACCAAACGATGGAAAAAATAAACCAAGTATTAACAAAGCAACTCAGACGAGTGTAATCGTCTATCCACCTAAAAAAGCAGTGAGTATGGAAAAAGGAAAGCCAGAAATAGGTAATAGACCGATTCGACGGCAAGTAGGTCCGGTAGGTAAGGTCCCACAGCGTAAGCCCCAACGAAAACATCACTGCGAATTTCCAACTTGCAACAAAATATATACAAGAGTGTCTCATCTGACGTGTCACAAGCGATCACACACGGGGGAAAAGCCTTTTGAATGTTCTTGGCAAGGTTGCAAGTGGAGTTTCACACGACCTGATGAATTGAGGAGGCATTTCCGTAAGCACACTGGATCTAAGCCATTTGGATGTCATAGATGTGAGAGGAAATTTTCTAGATCCGATCACCTCACTATACATTCCAGGCGACATAATAAATAAGGTTTTTGGGAGCAAGTGTGGTTAGTGTTGTGTTGTGACGCATCAGTAGGGGAGTAAACGCATATTTTTGTGAAATCTTGTATAGTTTTCTACGTGTACAATTAATATGTTATTGTATCTTCATATTTTTGGATTGTAAAATGTTTTATCATTATTAAAGTTTCAAATCTTGTACAACTTTCTGATGCGTAATGACAGTACACGACGGTACGAATTACGAATTACGCACAATATACCTATAGGTAGATAAAAATATTATTTTAATTAGTGAGATCTTTATTAGTCTGCGAATAAAATTTTATATACATATGCAATATATGAATTTGACGACGCTTATGTAGATGTAGAGTAGTTACTAGTTATCTTTAAATTAAATAAATAGTTTAATTTTCATAATGTTGTAAGTAACAGTAGATGATGAAAATTTGGTATATATTCTATTGCATATGTAAATTGTCTGTGGAAATCTATTATATTATAGTTTTTAATATATAAGTAGGTATGAAATTATATTTTTGGTTTTATGGCATTCAAATGCTTTATAAATATAAATTTATAAAGAATAGAAAAAATTCGATCACGAGGCGGGACTCGAACCCGCATCCTTCGCGCCATTCCGGGGCGGATGCCTAACCATCTCAGCCACTCGTGACCCGCCCGAGCAATCGAATTTATTCTATTCTTTCAGTTTTATGTGTCTGAAGGGACACACCGCGCGCCATCTATTGAGATGATTAACAACCATTTCAACCAATATGAGTGGCTGAGATGGTTAGGCATCCGCCCCGGAATGGCGCGAAGGATGCGGGTTCGAGTCCCGCCTCGTGATCGAATTTTTTCTATTCTTTATAAATTTATATAAGTAGGTATGTTTAAATATATGTATTTATAATTCCTAATTTTAATATTTTATTAATAAATATTTTATGTAATTCAAATTGAATATAAGAACGTGCATATATCAATTTTATTGAAGTTCTAAGTGTTAAAAGAATAATAAATAATAATCTAATAAAATGTATCAATAGGTAGTTAATTTACATGTTTTAATTTTAAAATTGTACATATTTGATATACGAATTTAGCACTCAAGGGATTGAAATCTTATTATATTATCTATTATAAAAATTAAAAACCGAGTTTATTAAATTATAAATTATATGTATTTAATGTACATAAAATATATTGTAAATTGAATATTTTCACTGTTACAGCTAAGTGACCTAGTTTGTCTGTACCCTACTTGTGCCAACTTATTGATTTATAGGTATTGTATGTTATACTATATTCATTCGATTTAAACATTATGTAAAAATAAATTGTTTTGAAATAATGTTTCTTTTCTTATTCATATTTCTCGCAAGCTCTGTTTATCTGTATGTTCGCAGTAAACTCAAAAACGAATGCACCGATTTAAAATATGTTTTCACTAATTGATAGCGTGATTATGTTTGAGTTTTAGATTGGTTCTCGTGGAAGGTTTTAGTTTATGATTTGTAAAGTTTTTTAGTAGTGAGCCAGAGGTCGTGGGTTCGATTCCCACCCAGGGCAAATATTTGTGTGATGAAAATCGATGTTTGCTCTGTGTCTGTGTGTTAATTATCTATATAAGTATATATTTAAAATTATATATACGTATGTTTATCAGCCATCTGGTATCCATAACACAAACGAAAGCTTAGTATGGGATCAGATCGTGCCGTGTCCGTGTGTGAAAATTGTCCTGAAATATTTATTTATTTATTAATCAAGGAAGTAATACTTACGTCGTGTGGGGCAGGTGTAGGTCCAGGCGTGGGCGCGGGCGGGAGGTAAGTTGGTCGCGTGGGCCGCGGAGTGGGGGGCGGCGTCGGCCGGAACGTTGGCTGTGTAGTCTGAAAAATTAGAACATTACATCTTTATGGTAACGTGGGTAAAGTAATAATGTATACTATACTAAGCTGAAGAGTTTGTTTGTTTGAACGCGCTAATCTCGGGAACTACTGGTCCGATTTGAAAAATTTTTAGAGGAAGGCTATAGGTATCATCGTGCTTATACCAACAGAAGCGGAGCAATACGATTAAAACCGCGAGGCACAGCACACTTCAAAGCATAAAACAAAGTCTGTGTGCCTGTATGCTTAGAACTTTAAATTACGCAAAACGTTTTGATGTTTTTTTTTTAAAGATAGTAGTATTCACCAGGAAGCTTTTAGTATCTATATAATTGATTAGGATTTAGACAAAGCGGACGAAGTCGCGTGCGCTAGTTGAATATAAACTTGAACTTTACAATATTAGTATTATAATTGAATTATCAATATCCCACCGGATCTCCGGCCATCATAAATACTCAATAAAACCATTTTATTGAAACAAAGTTACTCGTGAACTGACATCTGAATGGTGCAATAGGCAAGGACGTTGTATTGTTTACATGACAATAGCATTAGAAGGGGATAATATGTGAAGCGACGCTGAGTAATGAAAAATATGTTGGACTAATTGTTTGTGGATAATCTTATCCTATAAGAGGGCTGTATGTCAGTATGTTCGTATGTTACAATAAGTTTGACATGTGATAGGTCAAATTTGGTCAGTGTGGATTATCGTCTAAATCTGAAGATTAGGTAAGATATTATTCTTGATGATTATGGACGGTAGAATTTTATGTGCAATACTGATTAGCAAATAAATTAATTGTCAATTCGATTTCATGATAAAAAATAGCTTAATTTGACACTTGACTCTACACACTAAACTCTACAATGGTCATTTAGGTATGTAAGTTTCATTGAAATCAGCTTAGCTATTTTGGAGATTACACGAAAACCTAGTATAGGTTATTTTCTTATTTTATTTTCAGCAACTGGCTACAGCTACATTTTATTTCAAAATATAAAAATGAATCGCAAAATGTGTTGGTAAGCGCATAACTCGAGAACGGCTGAACCGATTTCGATAATTCTTTTTTTATTATATTCCTTGAAGTACGAGGATGGTTCTTATGTAAAGAAAACGTAAACATGTACCACGGGCGAAGCCGGGGCGGACCGCTAGTTTCAAATAAAGTTCACTCAGACCACTCACAAGCTTTATTTAAAATCGATCAGTCGTTTGTCAAATTACTGAAATAGCATTAAATCAGAATTACATTTTTTTTCTTGAATAGTGTTGTATTACAGCTTCCTTGAATTTAGATTTCACAAAAATAATTTGACTTAAAGCTTCTATTTTCTTCTTTCTTCTTTTCTCTCTCTATGCACTTCTACTTATACTAATTATTTAACTTATTTATTTATTCTAGATGTTCTAAGTACTTACTCTAATAGGGAAGGAGATCGACGGTGTCTGATAGGTGTATCCCGTGGGGGGAGGGAGGTACTCGTTGCCCGCTGACGTCACCAGGCTGAACAGCGACGATGCCGCGACGAAGGAAAGGATCATCTGTGAAAGAAGAAATATATTGTTAAGAAGAATAGTTCTTATTATTTAAATATCAAGAAATAAAAAGGAGAGTTGTAAAAATGTTGTATACTTTGACGCGCTAATCTTGAGAACTACAGGTCCGATTTGAAAAATTATTTCACTGTTGGATATTTACGTGATAATATCTGGTTGCTAAATATACGCTAAATGTTTATATGTACCACGCATGGAACACATGGAAAGCTAGAAATAGTAAATATAAATAACTAGCAGTCCGCCCCGGCTTCGCCCGTGGTACATATTTACGTTTTCTCTACGTAAGAACCATCCTCGTACTTCAAGGAATATAATAAAAAAAGAATTAACGAAATCGGTTCAGCCGTTCTCAAGTTATGCGCTTACCAACACATTTTGGGATTCATTTTTATATTATAGATTTTCACACACGGCACGAACTGATCCCATACTAAGCTTTCGCTTGTGTTATGGAATCCAGATGGCTGATAAACATACATAAATTATAATTCTAAATAAATACTTATACATATATAGATAATTTACACCCAGACACAGCGCAAATATATACCTTTATCACACAAATATTTGCCCTGGGTGGGAATCGAACCCACCACCTCTGGCTTGGAAGGCAGGGTTACTACCGACTAAGCTAACCGGACGGACAGTCGTAGTATGTAGATGGTTTCGAACCTTTTTCAGTGAATAATCGATGCATATAGTTACATAATTAAACCAAAATGTATTTTGTCTTTCCTTCATATTTATATTACAAGCAACAAGAGAAATTCTGTTCACCCATCCGAAAGCTGTCCGATGGCACTGACGCTTAACCAAGCAAGTGCAGTGTGTTATAATAAACAGGTTTTGTGAAGGGTGGCCTTGCACTATCGATCTTTGTGCATTGTTCTATCGTACGCATTCCACGGTGTAGCGTCGGCAGAATAGATTTATTGTAAAAAAAATATTAAATAGTACTACCTAATAAGGGCATTAGAATATGTGAACTGCAGTTTAATATTGTTTCTTTTGGGTATATACTATGTGTCGTAAATTTTGGGTTGGTTCTAGTTTGTTGAATAAGGCTTAAATTCAAAGAAGCAGAGTTAATACAACAAATACATATAATTATGTGGAAAATATGTGCTAAACGTTATTTAACAGTTTACTACATTTTATAGAGTTATTGTAATAAACACGAAAAACATTAAAGTAACGCTAAGAAATAACGATATTCACTAACCAAGTGAAGAAAAAATTAAATAAACTAACTTATTATGATTATACATTAATTTCAAATCAATACTATTTTTTAGTTAATCATTAATAATTAAAAAACAATTAAACTGTTTTGCTGACGCTCCTGTCACAGTATTGTATGCAGATGTCCACGCATTCGGCACACATCATTATGACTGAGAAAAAACGATTGTTTGTAGTTTTTGCCAAGTATCATTATTTAATACTTTACTCACAGTTTTGTTGTAACTTTTATAGGTCATTGATATATTACGTTGTGACTTGTGATTTGCAAGACATAAATACTTGATCCTACTAATATTATAAATACGAAACTTTGTGAAGATGGATGGGACACGGAATGGATTACAATGAAATTTGGTATGTAGGTAGCTGAAGACCTAGAACAAGATATAATATTAATAATAATAGTAATATTTGCGTGAAAGAGTAAGAAACATCCATCCATCCTCACAAACTTTCGCATTTATAATATTAGTAGGATTGTGGTAGGATTGGAATATCGATTTAATTTTTTAACGCTCATCTTACCTTTAAAGAAGTAGTCATGCAAAAGTTTAGAGGTCCTTAACCTTTATGTAAACTAACTTAGGTATTATACTTAACGTCCGCGACATATTTGTCAAAGTATAGTCGAGCCAATTTAATAGGCAACATTTGACGTCTATCAATTTTATCTTCGAAGAGAGGTAACCTGCTTAAAAACATCGATTAAAGTGAATTAATCGATACTGACTTGAAACATTTGTCAATCGAACTTAAAACACATTTATTAATTTATGATGATTTTTATTCACAAGTAATCAATGCATTCGATTCTAGATGTCAGATTTCGATTTTTAGAGTAACGTCTCTGGTATTTAAAAAGAAAAAAAGTTTATTGACACAAAATTGTAGCGACGTCAGTTCTTTAATTCAGAAATTGTTTATTATGTTTAGAATGGTTTATCAGTAATATGAAATCTTAAAATTACTTGTATCGGTCATTATTATTATAAATATGTAATCGTTTTTGAAAAAAGTTAAGCAAATGTGCAGTTCTAACAAAACGAAATATCATGTTATTCTATGTCGTCGTTACTAGGTTACATTGTTGAATTTTGTTGAACTGTCAAATGTTGCCTAATAAAATGGCTCTACTATAATGGTAATTCAGTAAGCACCGTGTTAAACTTTAAACTTAACTAGCTTTGGTTTAATAATTTTGTATAATTGACCACTTAGAATTTTAGTACTTATTTTATTATAGGTTACCTGTGAATGATAAGAAGGCGTAAGTTTAATTTCTTGAGTTTTATACTAAAAATAATACCAGTTATATTTTTTCTCAGCTCAAAGTGTATAAAGAAAATCATACTTATCTTATGAATAAGGGCAAAAACTAAAAAGAAAATGTCCTTATAGACTGGGGTAGAAGCCTTTGAAAATAATGAAAAGATAAAAAAAATCGCAGTCGGATGAAACCCATTAGAAAAGGAGGGGAATATGATAAAAATGTAAGGAAAAATAAATTACGGTCAATCCGAGTTCGGGAAGCGGGAGGGGGGGGCCTTTTAAGAGAAAGAAATGGTTTCTCTCGATTTCCGACAAAACTACAAGTCCTATAGAAAAAAATTCAATGGCAAAGTTGTAGGTAATTAAAAGTTCTACAACTTTGGATTCACAATTTTTTCACATAACCTCAAAATTTAGGTGAAAAATTCAAAAAACCAAGTTTTTGGTCTTTTATTTCTATCTACTTCAAAATTTATTTTTTTTCTACAAAATTTGGTGGAAACTTACTTTATTATGTCCCAAATACACTGTAATTTGTTTGATTGAAAATATTTATTTTTTCGCCTTATTTTGAATTAATACCAAAAAAACAACCTAATTTTCAATCGAAAAGTCACCCGTCAAAATATCAGCTTTTTTCAAAAACTTGGGGAGCTTTTTATTCATTGAACTCTCTACTTTCATATGGTGTAAAAAAAAATAAACACCACCATAGTAAATGTTCTCAGGAAATGCATACAAACAGTGTGATAATGAGCTTTTACTAAATCAGGCACACTTCTTGAACTCTATATCTTCTCTTGTATCGGCTTTTCTGTAATATTTCAAAAGAAAAATAATTATCTGTTCTAAGTTTAATATTTTACACCATATTCAAAAGCAAAATGATGTCGATAAAAACATTTCAGGTAGTTCGAGAAGTGTGCCTGATTTAGTAAAAGCTAATTTTCAGACTGTTTGTATGCATTTCCTGAGAACATTTACTATGGTGGTGTTTATTTTTTTTACACCATATGAAAGTAGAGATGTCAATGAATAAAAGGCACCCCAAGTTTTTGAAAAAAGCTGATATTTTGACGGGTGACTTTTCGATTGAAAATTAGGTTGTTTTTTTGGTATTAATTCAAAATAAGGCGAAAAAATAAATATTTTCAATCAAATAAATTACAGTGTATTTGGGACATAATAAAGTAAGTTTCCACCAAATTTCGTAGAAAAAAAATAAATTTTGAAGTAGATAGAAATAAAAGACCAAAAACTTGGTTTTTTGAATTTTTCACCTAAATTTTTAGGTTATGTGAAAAAATTGTGAATACAAAAGTCGTAGAACTTTTAATTGCCTACAACTTTGCCATTGAACTTTTTTCTATAGGACTTGTAGTTTTGTCGGAAATCGAGAGAAACCATTTTTTTCTCTTAAAAGCTCCCCCCTCCCGCTTCCCGAACTCGGATTGACCGTAATTTATTTTTCCTTACATTTTTATCATATTCCCCTCCTTTTCTAATGGGTTTCATCCGACTGCGATTTTTTTTTGTTTCAAAAATTATCTACTCTAGTCTATTATGTAAGATGTGCATTTGAATTTTTTAATTCACTTTTAATAAAGAAAAACGAAAGTATCTTCTAATTTAAACTAGTCTTTGTATAACATGAATATTAATAGATTTTAATTTTAATCCTAATTAATAATATCATTGTTTACTTAATGAAATGTTTCTAGCTCGCATTCATTAATATTCAGTATTTTTTTTCAACCAAAGAAAATGCTGGTGGTCTTTCAGACAAAGTTAGGTTTTAGGTAAGTTATTTGCGAATTGATTTCTTGGCAATAATTAAAATAAATAACTACAACTTAATTCAACTCTACAACTAAATTATCGAAATTGATTAAATTTTTAAAAGCATTGAGCAGCTAAAAGCAAACAGTTTTATCTAAATTAAAAAACCGAAGACAATAAATTTGTAACAGCTTTCAAAAGGATTTTCAGTTCACCTTTACGTCCAAAAGGTAACTAAGTGACTGGATTGCGTCACATAAACATAAATGTGAGAATCTCATTCATTCGTACAGATCTCGCGGGAATCAGACCGTAAAATGTTGTAGCACGAATTTCGAAGGTGCCCCTCGTAAGACATTTACAGCGTCCGATATCGTAACGACATAATATCGGATCGTGACTCGTGACATACGCATGGTAATTTATGTAAACGCAATTGTCAAATGTATTATATCTGTCGATATATTGTGACCTTTGTTTATTGGAATTTAATTTATGTGTTAATAATTTAAGTGAATGAATAGACGGATGAACTGGGCATAATGTAGTTCTTGAGATTATAATTTACCTATAATATTACGGATACGCAAATTTATTGGAATTCCTAAGATCTTAGAGGTTGATTAAGTGAATTCTGTATTCTTATAAATTTTGTGTTGTTTATATGTTTAGTTTAACGATTGGTAAAACTTAGTTGATAAACTAGCATCATCATTACTTTTGAACCATAACTTACCTTTAAATTTCTTAAAATCCGCGTAAGAGAACAATAGTTTCCCAAATTTCAGCTTTCTATACTAAGTTTTACATGTAAAACTTAGCCTGAGAGAGAGAAATGCTGTTGATTTTTTTTTAATACAAGTATTTTGTGTATTCGTTTTATTTATCAAATTATAGGTATTGCACGCCTCATAAGCGAAGCGTTGAGGTGGGTACTACTGTCACTTCGCGCAAAACATCTGATTTTTCAAACTTAAAATGTCTTTATGTATCATACATTGCACTTGTAAGATAATACATACACACACATATTAAGAAAAAACACTATTTTTAACGTTCATGATATTTTTGATGTCATTTTTGTTATTTAAACTAGTTAAAAAACAGTTTAAAAAAGTTCTGTCTTGGACGTCCGTGTGTCTGTATGTGCGGATCCTTTTTCTTGTTAACGATAGCGACCGAAATACTTTACTAATCGAGTCTTTTTTTTTCTGTTACGCTTGAGTATGCTCAGGAATAGAACCCTTTCATTTTTCAGGGTCTGATTCGATGTGGTTTAATTGTTATTAAATAAACAAAAATAATAATTAATAAATATTTATTAAAAAAAAAATATGAGGCGTGCACTTTTGGATTTTCCAAATTATTTTACTATAACTTTATTATCTATTTGCAATTGAAACATAGGTACATACAACACGTCTATTTTGTGGTACGGATACAACGATAGATAATTTATATATTGTATCATTACAAGTCGATTCTCTGTGAATCAACATAATGATGAATAAATAATCGTATCGGATAATATAAAAGGTATTATTATAATCATATAGTGCAAATGTTGTGGGAGCAGACATTCCATAATTATATACTGATTCTGCGCTTATATCTTATTCTTAAGTAATACACGTGGGTAATAAGATGCACTTTTGCCTTTGTTGCAATAGGTTGTAATTTTTAACTGACTTTGAAATAGAAGGTTACCAAGTGGACACTTATTTATATAATTATCGTAGGAAAGTCAAAACTGTACATTGCATATTTTTTTAAAAGAATACTTGGGGCGTGATCTACAATACCGTAATTACTTCAAATTTGATACAAAGATAGTTTGAGACCTAAGAAAGGACATAGGATAGATTTTATCCCGGAAATCCCGCGGGAACGGGAACTATGCGGGTTTTTCTTTGATTACGCGGGCGAAGCAGCTGTCGGAAAGCTAGTATTATTAATTTTATATGCACTTTCAATTATGATTAATTTAAAACTTTTCTTTACAATAATTTTACTCATATACCTATATTATTTGCTTTTTACGGAATTTGTTACCATATGTTGATCAATAAAAGGTATAATTATCTATGTATTATATCATGTAATTACCTACGCAAATCTCATTCTAAGCATAAAAATTTCAATGTTAATCGTGATTACTTTGAAGAGGATCGAACCCACGCCCTTTCACACCACAAGGCCTGTGGCCTATACCTAGGTATAGTTGTATTATCTATACTAAAATTATAAAGCTGAAGAGTTTGTTTCAACACGCTAAACTCAGGAACTACTGGTCCAATTTGAAAAATTCTTTCGGTGTTAGATAGCCCATTTATCGAGGAAGGCTATAAGCTATATATCATCACGCTAATACCAACATAACAGGAGCGGAGCAATGCGGGTGAAACCGCGGGGAACAGCTAGTTAAATATATAATTCAAAGGTTACGCGAATTTTTAATAAGATGCAATCTGTATTATGTGCGCCGATTAACAGACTAAATAAACCATTGTCTGTATGCGAATTTTACGCTTAATTCTTAAAATTTTAACAATAAACTTTTACGAGTTTGTCCTTCATGTTTTAAATGTGTTATGAATGTTTTTGTATACAGGCTAAAAGTTTTTGGAATTTGTTCTGTGTGTTCGAGAATTTTTTGCGATTTTTTGCTCTAATATACTAATGAAATAAATATATGTACATATGACATTGTGTTATTTTTGACCGAATTCCCAAAAAAATAGGTTTTTTTTAATAGTAAAAGGGTAAATTGCTATGTATTAGGTGAGTCTAGTTCAGTAGTACTTCAGTTGTTTAGGAAAGTTTGTATTACATCTGTCTTTAGTTTTATTTGGAACGAGTGAACCGATTTTAATGAAATTTCAACAGGATGATGAATTAAGTTGTAGAGCAAAATCTACAAAGGTCATACAACGTGGGCGAAGTCCTAGGCGGCGACTAGTATAATTATTTATTTAATTAAGTAAACAGTAATTACGTAGTAGTAGTTCCTGAAACTTTAACGCTTTTATGACAAATTATATATAAAACTAAAAAAAAAGTTTGTGAACGTTTGAAAACTATGGAAACACTTAAAAAGCTCTACTTTGTTATAATCTATTTCTTATTTCTCATCCAAGCAACCATAATTTGCTCAGTAACATTGCAGAGTACAGCTGCTTAAAATATAATAGAATATTACACAAATGCTTACAAAACCAAAGTTTAAAAAATACCACAAACCGCAGTCTAAGTACTTTCATAATGTCATTTAGATTGCCTTCAGTCACGAAGCCTAACTTGGGCGTGGTAGAACACGAAATCAAGAATTAAAAAATACGTAAATATCATCTTCACTTGTTTATTTTAATTATTTTGTAATTGATGTGTTGTCAGTACAAATAAATGTATTTTATTTATTTCTGTAGTTTGTATGTAACTGACTCCTTTAGATTTTGACCCACTTTATACGGACAGATTTAATTCAAACTTTGTACACTTATCTAGAATCGGTGAAAATACAATGATTTAGTGACTTTTTTTACTTTTTTTAAATACACGTCATATATATACAATTTATTAGTGACGACTATTAGTTTTATCGGAATAATATTTATCAATCATATTTTTTGTTGATAATAGGGAAAAAAGCTTATATTAAGTGTTCATCTAACCATCCACCATGCTGGAAAAATGTCAGATTGGAATTACCTACAGATTTATTCGTTATTTTTTCCTTCAACGATAGAAGGAGCGGT
This sequence comes from Colias philodice, assembly GCF_061535455.1. Classification (NCBI taxonomy): domain Eukaryota; kingdom Metazoa; phylum Arthropoda; class Insecta; order Lepidoptera; family Pieridae; genus Colias; species Colias philodice. The sequence goes on from NC_143112.1 coordinate 655,443, forward strand.
GTGAGATATAATTTGAAGCAAAATGTAATTAAAAATATTGATAATTAAATTAAAAACAGGACTAATGCCCGTTATCACCAACAACCCGTAAAATTTAAGTGTCACCTAATTCAATTTAGGGGATACCTAACGTAAAATTTGCTTTCACCGACAGATAAGTGTCACCTAAATCGTTAGGTAGCCCTTAAAATTTAGGGGGTGAATATTCGACTTAAATGTTTTTATTTTTCCTTACCGAATAGAGCGTTTATTTTTCCTTGGCGAGTATTATTTGTTCCATCGTCCGCGTCCGCGTGAAAATTGCATTTAATTCTGTGCATGTTTTTGTCGTGCCCGTCATTACAGACAGACATACTTACCTACATAAAAAAATTGTTGTTAAGATTTTTACCGCACTAATAAAACCTCCTGTATTAATTTTCAATACAAATAAAGTTCAGACAGTTCGATTAGGTACTGTATAGTCATAAAAATAACCTACCAATTTATATTCACCTTTCAACTGTATAAAGTTCATAGTTTTGTAACTTTAATACACACTACGTAACATCTAAGCTCCCATTAGATTTCTCTCAGCCATTTATAAAATAAAGGCCCAAATGGTTTTGACAAAATAATTATGGTTCACTTAAAGCTGACAGGCAAAAAACATCGTGAAGATAAGTTTTTGAACGTTTTTTGACGTGATATGACTGACACGAGTATGAAGTAATCTACATTGTATTACATAGCTTTGCAGCGCGGTTTCACTCGTAGAGAAACATGCAAATTAAGTATTAGTATAGCTCATGTGTTATTCTGGTACAAAAGCTACATCACTGCTAAGTATCATGAAAATACGTTCATTGATTTTCACGCGAAGGAGTCACATACATAATTATATCTAACATTTTCTCATATTATTACAATTAAGGTTTTTAGAAATATTTGATGGTTTCAAAATACATATAATCAACCAAGGAACGTGGAACAATTTGCGTTTAAGAAAACAATTCACCTACGACCTAGGTATTTATTATAATACAATGTACTAAAAATAGAGACACTTCATAATATTTTTTTGTATTTGTAGGTACATATGTTTTTATTTAAAAAAATATTAAATAATATCTAGGCATAGGATGAATACTTAATTTATTTTACCAAAGCAATATAATATTATATACTTACGGCAATAGAAATCTATCTAGTGTAAGTAATAAACTTGAATATTCAAGAACAGCAACCATATTTACAGTTGGAAATAATTTTATAGTTAACTATTTATTTATTAATATTTAAACGATATTATTTTATATACAAACTTTCGCCTTAAAAGGAAGTAACAATAATCATAAACAGATAAAATATTATCATCGAAAACTTTTAACAGACTATAAAAATTCACTTTTTTATCTTTACGCGATGTTTCGCGCCAAAATATTTTTGACAGTACAAAATGGCTCCGTGGCAAAGGCATCATGCATACAGCCAATAATTAAATAGTGATTATTTTTGAAGGACCAGAATTCACACGGCAACGTTAATCTATTTAGAAATCAGTGTGTTATGACCTTTAGCATTTAAATGATATAATAAACTTGTGAGAATAGTATATGAGTATTCATTAATATGGTTTACAATATATACCTACTACTATACTCTGTGCCTTTATTACATCATTATTTTTAATTAAAAAAAACCCAGCCAAGAACAAAAAAATCCTTGTCCTTCTAAAAAATAAAAATAATCCAAAAAGTTTGCATTAAATATTTCTCATGGCAATACCAAGCAAATTTAATACGCATGCAATATTATATACACACTATGGCTTGGGGGTCAATGTTACGCCTTGACCTGACCCACTCATCCTTTTTGCACCAATAATTATTATATTATTAAAGTCATTTATTGCATGACATTTTAGGATTCCGGTTTGATTTATTATTGGTGAGAATTATTAGACATTTTCAATTTAACGGAGGTAGAGTTCTAAATTGAACGCATGTTTTAATTTCTATGTTTTTTGTTATGGTTAGCTCAATGAACAAACAATGTAAATATTTTCATATTAATAAAAAATTTATATAATACAATAACTAAAATTAGTTTTATTTACTGTGTATCTTTTCATTAAAATTCCGCCCGCGGCTTAGACCGCGATTTCAAAGAAAAACCCGCGTAGTTCCCGTTATGTGGGATTTGAGGGATAAAAAGTAGCCTGTCTTATTCTGGGTTTTCAGATACCTACATACCAAATTGCATTGTAATCTGTTCAGTAGTATTTGCGTGAAAGAGTAACAAACATCCATCCCTCCTCACAAACTTTCGTATTTGTAATATTAGTAGGATAGACGGTTGTTTTTCAAACAAATAATACGCAATAATACCCCATACTTCGTGCACATTACCCATCAAGTACCGATTTCGTAACACACAAAAACGCACTAAACCCAGCTAAATCACAGAATAGTTACATAATCGACGTTTGCAATTACTTATAAACGGTCATAATGTTTAAATTAACTTGAATTGACAGAAAGATTGCAGCCTACAGTATATGTCGGGTCTAATACACCCATTATGGTGAATTTTAGTTAAAATATTACGCTAAACATCGCTATTATTGTGTTAACGTCAATTGCTTTGTGTACCTAAAGATATTTTAGAATATAGACACAGATAAAATAATCTTATATATAAAATTCTCGTGTCACAATGTTAGTCTGCATACTCCTCCGAAACGGGTGGACCGATTCTCATGAAATTTTCTGTGCATATCGGGTAAGTCTGAGAATCGGCCAACATCTATTTTTCATATGTACCACGGGCGAAGCCGGGGCGGGCCGCTAGTACTGTATAGATTCGTTATGTCGGGTTTTATTTTGTTGTAGGTATACTGTTGCCTATTTGAAAAATTATTAATTTTTGTCTTTTAAAATTATTTACAACTAGCTTCCGCCCGCGACTCCGTCCGCGCGGATGTCGGTCTTCGCGTGGATGGTTTATTTCTCCATTTTGAGTAACTCTGACAATAACATCTTATAAATATCTATTGGACTCAAATACGGCTAGGCCTATAATAATACCCAACGTGTGTTCGCTATATTATATGAAATAAAAGAAAACTTATCTCTAAGTTGCTCTACATTATCCATACCTCAATAAAATGTTATCAAAATCTGCACAGCTATTTTATCATGCAACGTACATTCCTATACTCATAAACCAAGTATGGTTTCTTATTCATAGAACAGGTGACACCTGATCATCTTATTCACCATAATTACCATTTTCTGCCACCAGATGTCATTAAGAGCATGTTTAGAATAATTTATTCTACAAAAATGGTATTAATTACTACCGTAAATAGAGGGACAACTATGCATGACGAGTTTCGAAATTACAATCGAAATTAAAATGAAAGTCATTTTAATTTAGATTTATATTATTTAGGATTAGGAAAAAGATTTGATTTCGAATATGATGTAGTAATGGACTTAAATTTTAAACAGTAATTAATATTTTAAAGCGATTTTCACATGTCAATATTATTTTCTTTCAACATGCATTAAGAATCTTTGATAATATAATATTCTCGATTTTTTGGCATTTACAGATAATAATTAATAAGAAAAAAAGTAGAAAAGCAAAAAGGGCCACACACAACTGTGTATACCTAAGGCCGCCTGTCAATCTGCTGCAGGCTGCTGTCAGACAGACTGTCGGACATTTATTGCGGAAGTTTTCATGCAGATGGAAACGCGGCCTATGGTATGGAAACACAAATCGTTTTTTTTATATATTTATTGAATCACATTCTCGAAATGACGACTAAAAAGGTTTCATCCTGCTTTTTAAAAGTAACATAAATATAAAACTAAATTGGTATCGTTTTATAACGCTTTAAACTATTTCTAACACCCAATAAATAATTAAATTTAATTGATATCAATAAAACCAATAAAAAAACCACCGTATCTAACTTCCGTTATATTGAAGTGTCGTTAAAATCTGTGCTAAAATCATCTTAACCTATCCTATCCTATACTAATAGTATAAATGCAAAAATTTGTGAGGATAGATGTGTATGTGTATGTTTGTTACTCTTTCACGCAAATATTACTGAACCGATTACAATGAAATTTAGCACACATATAGAGTGTAACTTGGATTAACACTTAGGATAGGTTTTATCCCGGAAATCCCACAGAAACAGGAACTATGCGGGTTTTACTTTGAAAACGCGGGCGAAGCCGCGGGCGGAAAGATAGTTGTATTATAAATACGTTCCGACACCGCTCAGGTAGAGTATTCGTTTATAAGTTTTCTTATTTTTTGAAGTCATCAAATATGTTCAGCAGTTTTGAGTTACAAGTGGTGTAACTGACACTACTTTATTTTATCTATTTAGTTACCTTTGGTTAAAATTCAATTGCCTTGATTTCACGATATATTTTAGTTTGTATGAAACTGTCAATATTGCAGATAAATACAAACATAGTCAAGGACAGAAAGCTAGTTTATACAATACTAGCTTTTCACCCGCGGCTTCGCCCACTATGCCTAAAATCCGTTGAGTAGTTTTAAAGATTTAAGCATACAAAGGGACATAGGGACAGAAAAAGCGACTTTGTTTTGTTTATACTATGTAGTGATATTCTAACATTTGCCTCGAGCCTCAGTTTGACATTGATTACAGACCTATAGGCGATTTACTCTATTAGAAGAATTTATTATGGCAAATATGCTAAGCATTACGAATAAATGCATATTACAGTGAATTTACAACAAACGAGCGAATGCTCATTCTAATAACCCCCACTATGTCAAATTCTTTTAGGCGTAGAGCATTTTTTCGTTGTTCTTAGTGCGTTCGAAAAGATTCTATGCAATGTTCTAATACTGAACAACACTAAATACGAGAAGTTTACACGAAAAGATCACGAAAGAATGCTCTTGCTCTAGCTCTATGTTCGTTTGATGTAAATGCACTGTTATAGCATTAGAGATGTAATTTACTTAAATTGTGCATTCTAATAGCATTGTTTTGATATTAGTAAATAATTTGAATTGCTTATATACATCTACATTAGTAATGTAGATCTATAAGATTTTATAAAAAAAAAATAAAGAATAAGGGGGAATAAAATCTATATTATAAAGCTGAAGAGTTTGTTTGTTTGAACGCGCTAATCTCGGGAACTACTGGTCTTATTTGAAAAATTAGCCCATTTATCGAGGAATGCTATAATATATCATTACGCTAAGACCAACAGGAGCGGAGCAATGCGGGTGAATCCGCGGGGCACAGCTAGTGTGTTTTAATCAGCTAAAACACCTATACTTTTTTACAAAAATTTCATATGAAAACATTATCCTAAAAGTATAAAAATGTAGTTTCACATTATCCCCTTGGCTATAATTTCATTGAGATTAATTCTTCTGTAAGCTTTTACTTCATACAAGAAATAAATTGTGACAAATTGTTGTTATAAATGGTGCCTTTTGTTTAATTACTCTTTTTGTAGATGTGTCAAATTATGTGTAGCAAGTTAGAAGCGATAGCGGATTTTAAAAGCGTTTTTCAATATTCATTATTCGTTCCATATAATTATGTACTATAATATGTATTTAATAATTTTATGTTAAACTAAATTCACGCATGTATTTTATTTTAGGTTAATTATTATAATGGTTATTTTACAAATTACAAGTAGGGTATTGGTAGCCATTGGCGTAGAATATACATGTTTTTATCTTTCATCGATGGTTGTAAAAGTTTTTTAAAATTGGTAATATAAAAAAAAAAAAAAACATCCATATTTTTACTAGATTAGTAATCATCATGAGCCTATGTTCTATAACATAGTATTTTAACGTTTTCCTACTTCCTTTTAGGTAACGTTGGTTAAAAATATGATACTAAATTAGCCACTCTATATAATAATGGTAAAACCTGCAAATAATTAATAAACACTCAAATTACCGCTTTTCTAAGTAAACACGCTATATCTCCTAACTTAAGGTATCATTTTACATTTTATACGTAATTTCATAAATTCAGTTGGCGCCAGAAGAGCCGTTACGAAGTAAAAGTTGTTCCCGTATCAAAGGGAAAGTTTAAGGGTTCTTTTAATTTCAATATTCAACATTTTTAGTGTTTTGGGTCTTGTTTATTGAGCAGTTTCTGTAACAGGACTAATTTAACAGTTTTTTTTGCATATTTTTATGCAGATATTTTTTTTTATCTTTTGTTTTCGTTTTATTTTTCCTATAAGTATACTTACGGTGAAATTTTATCAGAGGATTGTTTTAATAGACACATTTATTGTGGGTTCATGTATAATAAAACCAATTACATTAAATATTTATTCGAAAATGAAAGTAACATATAAGTAACCATTTTTTGAATAAATACATCAACTGCACTATACCTAGATGGGAGCCGGGAGGTTTTATTACATACGCAACTCAATTTAAAACATAAACTAATATCGATACATATTATATTTGCGCACATCACTAAACTATTCGAAGACACAAGTAATTTGAAGTGCTTTCATGTCCCACGATTACACGTCTCACTTGCGACTCCCGCGCAGTTATTCACGGCATAGTTATGTATAGTGATGACCTACTTTTATCGATATGATTATTATATATTTAATGACTGTTTAGATGACTGTAGAGAATGTTTCATAGATATATTATTAAGTACTGATAAATTGAAGTAATAATATTTTGAATTTGAATAATGATAAGAAGTTTAAGTGGGTGATATTTAAACCTACTCCTTTCAAATAATCGAAGATATATACATATTAACTTCGCTTTCTTTATCAAAATTGAAATGTAGAGCATTCTTGCAGACGTTTCCATTAGTATAAAGTTCCGCTTTTTATTACTCTGATTGCATGTATTGCATCTACGTACGTGTAATAAAATACAGGTTGAATTCTAATTAAGAAATTATTATATGAGAGACATAATCTTTAATATAAATAAATCTTAATAAGTGGCTCTTTATAGTGATGTTATCATGTCGATAGTTTTATAAAACATCGATATTAAGAACAACACTTGCACATTATAGTGTGCTCGAAATTTAAAGATGGAGGTAAATATTATAAAAAATGCTGCTAGATAACATCAAGTAAAGCTACAGTATAAACTAGTAATGAACTATTTCTATATAAAATATCTGATAACCATAATGCATGTAATATAAGCACATTGTAATATGTAAATAACTTAATTCATAACTTGATTATCTCGTGAGAATGTACTGTGCAAATTGGGTTAATTTGAAGTTATGTTGTTTATGTTAATTTTTAAGTTATGGCAACATTCTGACATTGTAAATATTTGCTGTAGTACCGATGTGTCCTTACTCAGAATGTTGCTAGCTCAATATTGTCTTGTCATGGCCATAAAATAAGAACTAGGTGTTCATTATAGACTTTCTCACTCGACTGAAAACAAATTTGTCTTCTTATTATTATATTAAACTAGCGGCCCGCCCCGGCTTCGCCCGTGGTACATATGATAAATAGATGTTCGCCGATTCTCAGACTTACCCGATATGCACAGAAAATTTCATGAGAATCGGTCCACCCGTTTCGGAGGAGTATGCAGACTAACATTGTGACACGAGAATTTTATATATAAGATGTAGTATCGAAGTATATGTTGTCTGTAAATTATTGAATTAATGTAAACAGCATGAGTGTGTATTATCAATATGTATGAAGGGATATTTAGAATTGATATTATTGAGAAAAACTTCAGTTAGGTACTAACAAAACATAAGACTGAGACCTTAAAAATCACCTTGTATCTCTTTTTATTAATAAAATAAATTATTAACAAGCCTTTTCCACGTTTATTTATCCTGATTAACATAGTAAAATGTAGAAAATGAAATTAAGTACGATAAAACTCATTTATTGATAAAACATTTGCGACATGTTAAATGGATTTTATTAAGAAATAGGTACTTGTTTATTTTCTACTAGATTTCCGCCCGCGGCTTCGCCCGCGTTTGCAAAGGAAAACCCGCATAGTTCCCGTTCCCATGGGATTTCCGTGATAAAAACTATCCTATGTGTTAATCCAAGTTACCCTCTATATGTGTGCTAAATTTCATTGTAATCGGTTCAGTAGTTTTTACGTGAAAGAGTAACAAACATCCATACATCCATACATCCTTACAAACTTTCGCCTTTATAATATGTATTAGATCTGTACATTCTCTGTGTGTGTTCGTTTTTCTCTTACTACATATTATATATCTGGCTATTACTACGAAACAAATGAATCGATTTTAACACAATTTTTTTATAATCAGTCGCTTGTCGATTTTGTTCTTAGCTATGCTTGGTAAAAATGGAAGCAGTCATCTCGAAGAAAAATAATAATTACATATTATGTATAATTTGATACAAATGTTCCTAATAATATAATCTAATACCATTTAATTAAATACCAAATTGTATCACATTATTGACAGTATTTCAGTGAAATGTATTTTCAATACATTTTTGCAATTACCCTGGATTAAAACAAAAAGTTTTTTTTTACAGGGAAATGCAGTGTTAATTATACCAAAGATTACAGGTAGTATTATTTTCAACACAGGTAACACCAAGGTTCACAGCTAGCTATATGAAAATACACTATAATGCTATTTTAAAATGAAGTTTGTAATCCAACATAATAAATGATGTTAGGACGTGAATTAAATTGGCTTTGAGATGATTTATATTATAATGAGTTATTTTGTAACTATAGCAAAGGTTAATCTATCTTTTTGTTTGTGTATCTAATAAAGTTCCCATGGGGAATAGGCTTAATAGATCATTTGGAATAGGGCATAAAGGGAAGTAATCAACACAATATCTATATATTATATAAAACTCAAAGGTGACTGATATAGTGATCTATCAACGCACAGCCCAAACCACTGGACGTATCGGGCTGAAATTTGGCATGCAGGTAGATGTTAGGACGTAGGCATCCGCTAAGACAGGATTTCCCGAAATTCTTGCGGGAACGGGGAAAAACGGGGATGCACGTACAAAGTCGTGGGCGGAAGCTAGTTAATCATATATGTATTAATGAATCGCAAAATGTGTTGGAAGGGTACTCGAGAAGGGCTGAACCGATTTCGTTAATCCTTTTTTCATAATATACATATAATAATTGAAATTAATGGAGGATGGTTCCTATGGAGAGAAAACGTAAACATGTACCACGGGCGAAGCCGGGGTCGACCGCTTGTAATTAATATAAATACTAGGTACATTTATTTCAAAAAATATGGGTCACGCCAATAAAGGGACTAAATTATTATGATAATAATAAATTTTCGTGGTCACGCCATAACTTGTGGAAAATAACTTTTTATTTTAATTTATTAAATCTACTTATAAAATTTATTACTTTGGACTTTTTTCGCAATTATTAAACTAATAAATTATGAAAAAAATCTGAAAATTTACTAGACTTCACTACTACTGTAGACTTACTCACACGAAAAGAAAACAGCTATCCACATTTTTATAACAAGATGTTTATGACGAACTGCATTGCAATCGGTTCATCCAGATGCCATAAACAAACATACGGATGCACAAATATTTTCAACTTATTGTATCCTTGCATCACGGGTTAAAAATAATAATGATATAATAGTAATAATATTATACGTAACTTAAGTTATAAGGGCTCCTAAGTATATAACTTAGAATAATAAATACCTTATTTGTGAAGTGCATGGTGCTTAATCTGTGAACAAAGAAGAATATATAAGTTCTTAAGTTATTAAATGTTAATCCTTATAATTAAATAGCTTTCCGCCTGCGGCTTCAGCCGAATTTTCAAAAATAAACCCGCATAGTTCCCGATCCCGTGAAATTTCCGGGATAAAACCAATGTAACTATATATGTGCTAAATTTTATTGTAATCGGTTCAATAGTATGAAAAAAAAAATTGGTTGTCTGTAAAGTCTGTTTACTGACGATAGTTGAACGTGACAACGTCCGATTGTGCTTCTTTGTCGCTCGTTTCGCGCTCTCGCTTGCACTTCAAGCCTTACATGGAACGCCTCAGAGCGAGGTAACGCCGCATGAGTCATGTTTTTTCGTGCGTGCAGCCGGCTCTATCGAATTATAAGACGTTGTCACGTCAAAAAGTATATGTACTAATTTTTACTATACCTACGTTCGAACGAAAAATATGACATGCTTATTTATTTTAGATTATTTTATCAAACGCTGTTTAAAAAAATATACTTATGTAAATAGAAATAAAAATTATGTGATATTATACATATAATGTGCAAAAGCATTTATTTATTTATTACATGCATTTAAATGCAAATAAGCTATAGACATGCCGTTTTGAAACTATTTATATTTTATTACTTCTAGGTGGAATAACTATCATAACGTGATTATAATATTATGAAAATAGCTTCTAATTATAGTATTTACTTGTGTTTGATTTTACCCGAGTATTATACATTTAGATTTAAACGGATTTTTTACGCTCGCTGCATAGCGTCGGGATAATAATATAATGAATAAATCGCGTTTAAAATCCGTTAAAATCTTTAATTTCTTAGCTTCTAATTATTTTTCGATGCCTTGACTACATCATAAATCATAAAGTTATACCATATTTATCTTTCTGCAGGAATTTAAGTCATCCCTAGATGATAATGCAGCATGACATGCCTTATGGTAAAAAAAATCAAACACGCAATCAAAGGATATAGCCGCTTATGTTGCAAATTGTCGCAAATTTCGACATTCGCAAGGGAATCAAATCTACAAGGCACTCCCCGTGAACAGTCTTGGAATTTGATAAAAAGCAACGTCTTGTAGCACAGATAAAGGAAAAATTGTTAAAATCATAAATTTAAAGTTCTAACATACTAAAAAATTGTTCGGAGCCCTCCGTGCGCGAGTCCGACTCGCACCTGGCCGGTCTTTTATTTAATTTTTTAATGTGTTTATTACATTTATTTTATTTTATCCTCGTCAAAGGGCTCAACGATAGAATAATAAAATATACTTCGATTATTTACTAGTAAATGAACGAAAACATAAATTATTATTTATTTCAATACAGGGCAGTTCCAGAGTCACGTTTTAAACCAAAACATCGGATTGGGAGAGCAGAAGTTACAGGATATCGCAAGTCCTGTCTGCGCATGCGTGATGTTGTCTATAAAAGAGCATTTACATCAAACGAGCGAATGCTCATTCAAACCTATATGTCAAATTATACCTACTAGTGTAAACAGGCGTAGAGCATTATTTTGTTATTCTGTGTCTGGATGTTAATTATCTATATCAGTAATTATTTAAAATTATATATATATGTATGTTTATCAGCCATCTGGTTTCCATAACACAAGCGAAAGCTTAGTATGATAAGTATGCTTTAGGTTTAAATAATTCACTATTAAAGTGCAGGTTGTCAGATGTCAAATATTGTCGAACTTTTTGGTTCTTGAACATATCGGTTTCCTACGATATTTTTTATCGATTTAAGCAGCGATCGTGAAATATTTGTTGTAGCACATGTAGTTTACTTAATTATAAAAATACTATCAATCGTTGTTTATTATCATATTATTTTGCTTAGAGCATTATAAGTTATTTTGTATGATTAAAAAAAAAAGTTAAACTTATTGAATTTTCATATTAGGTCCCAATTATTTTTGCTATATTATGTACTAATTTATTTGTTGTTTATTAAATTTAGAGTAGATAATAGATACTATTTTGGTTCATTACAGTAGTTTCTTCAAACAAATACTGAGTAGATCCTTCGAGAAATTACAGTTTTCTGTATTTTAAAAACCGGTAAAGGTTATTTAAGATAAATCATACGTGAATGCTGTTGATAGGCCAGAGTCGTGCTCCACAGTCGCTAGACTAAGGTTGAATACGTCATAAGCTAACTAACAAGTAGACCTGACTTTTCCTGAATTAAAATATACTAAGTATGAAATAGGTTTATATCATAGTATAAAACAAAGTCGCTTTCTCTGTCCCTATATGCTTATATCTTTAAAACCAGGCAACGGACTTTGATGCGGTTTTTTAATAGATAGTTTGAAGAGGAAGGTTTATATGAATAATTAATTTGGTTTTAGACACAGCAGGCGAAGCAGCGGGCGGAAAGCTAGTTATGTACATATATAATAGAAAAGTAACTTTCATTGTGACATTTTTGTAATTATAGATATTAAAGATTTTTAACGCTATTTATTCGTTGTATCAATTATAATTATTAATTTATTAATAAAGCCTACGATCTGTATGTTTTTAATGAAGTAATTTCAAGCATTTAATTAAAAAAAAGAGTAGCATATTATTAAATTTTTAATCAATATCACGAAAAATATTGAATTAATTATTAATATAACAGTGACATTACAATAGCAGAAATAAAATTAGCTAATATCCAAATCCATTGAAACGTAAAATACTAACTAATATATATCTACTAGTATTAATTTTTATTATCTGTGCTAATAGTGTCAAATCACATACAAAACTTTTTTTTAATAATATTATTTCATGATCCACTTTCGTTGCCGACCATACAATTCTCAACAGATGCGACCAGTATTGTCGTTAACAATACATATTGTTATACAATTTGGACGATTACTATCAATTAAATATTATTTATGGATATAGTGAAAGTTGGCACCTTATTTGACTAATGACTATGCTGCTTTAAAGATATGATTCTTAATAGTACAGTCAGCATAAATGGTATGTGTTTTATTTATTTGTTATCGTATGTTCTTTGATTTTATAAAAATTAGGTCTATACTAGGTCATAATTTCTTTACTTTTTTTATAAATTAAATAGAGTAATAGTGGACTCTAATTTAAACTAGATAGTATAATTATTATTAGGTGCCTATATGAAAGGAATATCTAGTATTAAATGACATTCAATACAAAAATAACTTGCAGAGGTAATTTTTCACATTCCACAATAAATGTTAAATTTTACTAGAACACACATTGTAAAAATTTTTAGAAAAAAATATTTGAACATATTTGAAACCGAATTATTTCGTACCTCGAATTATATAATTTATAAGCTTTTCATTTATATATTAGGTATGTTGTTACGGATACTTCGCTGAAGTTATTTGAAAACCTATTTCTTGTTATAAAAAAAAAACAATATCCTCCCATCATTATTTATTTAAAAAAATAAAGTTTAAATGAACAATAGGTAACAAATGTAAACGTGTCGCAATTTTGGTTATTTGCTCTCACGAATAGCAATTGTTTTGTCGAAACTCATTTATTTCGTCTGTACACTGTGTAATAAAATATTCATTTGAATATTTTATTACACAGTATGACTGATTTATATGATTTTTAAACGTAATATTTGTCAAACTAATGTATGGAGGAATGTTTCTCATATTCCTGTAATCTATGAATTTTTTTTTTAATTTAAGTGTGAATTTCACTGGCAAAAAAAGCATAAAATATTAAATCTTTTATTTCGCTCTACATTTTATTGTTTCTAAGATATAACATCCAGTTGTTAAATATTTCTGCTTAATATCACTACATAGTATAAAACAAAGTCGCTTTTCTGTCCCTATGTCCCTTTGTATGCTTAAATCTTTAAAACTACGGAACGGATTTTGATGCGGTTTTTTTAATACATAGAGTGATTCAATAGGAAGGTGTATAATTTATTAGGTTTGAGACAAAGCGGGTGAAGCCGCGGGCGGTAAGCTAGTATTATAATAAAATAAAATAAAATACATTCAATTCAATCACTCATTCATGCTTCAATAGTTGTAGTAAATTTTTATTACATTTCATAGAGTTCTTTAAGTTAAATATTTTTTTAGAATTGATTTGATTTACGGTTAATTATTTATTAATAAAATCTTATATAAATTTCTTTCTATTAAAGAGTCGTATACAAATAATAAATATACCCTATACATGATAAAACGTTTAGAAGCAACATAACACTTGCTTTATAAATGTTAATGAATTTGTATCCTTCTTCGTTGAGCAATGGATGTTTATACAGATTAAAATTAACCTCTTATTCCATAGATAATACATAATTTTGATTACTTGTAATAGATTTATTGGTGATAATTTACCATTCTAATATTTATGTGTGTTTATTTTTAAATACGATATTGTTTGGTTCCAATTTTGACAGTTTAAAGAACCGTTCGGAAATTAAAAGTCCTTGACATATTTTCAGTATTTTATATTTATTATATAAATATTATCATATATATATAAAGCTACACTACCACTCACTGACTGACTGACATCGGGTTTCTCGGAAACTACGCGGAAAGTTGGGGGGATTTTGACGTGATCGTGTAGAGGTGCTCCCAGTGACCACCGGAAAAATATAGCGATCTCGATCATCTTCGAATACCGAGTGGACCCATGGAGGTGCGCGAAAACGGTGCCACCTGGAGGGGGGGTGTCTGAACAAAAAATGCTCGGAACTGGTGGCGATTACCAGGGGTGGTGGAAAAATGGCGATTTTCGCGAAAACAAGATGGCCGCCGTACTTTGCCAAAATCGCCGTTTATGAATCCTTACGTCTCAAATTTGGCACACGTGCTCTGTTCGAGCCGGCGAATCGATCGGTGCCCCGTTCGAGTGGCTCCGGGCCCCAGTTTCCAACTTCCATACAACGTAAAATCCAACGGCCTGCGGAAACGGTGCGATTAGGGTGGGGGGTCCCGGAACTAAAAATGATCACCACCCTGGGACGCTACCAGGGACGCATAGTAGGTGGCTCGATTTTGGAATTTTTCCATTTTTGGCGCAAACATAAAAACGTAAATTTAGACGAGGTGGCGCAACGGAGAAACACACCAATGATGCATTCATACTCGCCCAGCTCCCAGGATATCCAGAAAAATCCGAAATTTTGAACTTTCTCACAGCCCGCGGAGACGGTCAACGGCCCGCGCAAACGGTAGCAGCTACATCTGGGGTGCTCAAACTAAATGTGTAGTAGGCCTCGAGCAATTACCACAGATAGTGAAAAAAATTCAAAATGGCGGAAAAAATGGCCGCCGCCATACAAATGCTAAAACGGCCATCGCTGGTCCGATCGCGCTGAAACTTGGCACAGGGGCTTTAATCGAGCCGCACATTAAGTTGGCATACTCATCATCGAGTTTCCATCGCTGGTTTCCGAGTTTCATACATCGCGAAATTTGACGGCTCTCCGAAACGGCGCCAGATAGGTGGGGGGTGTAGAACTAAAAAATGATCAGGAAGATGGGGCGCTACCAGGGCAATGGAGAAATTTCAAATTGGACGCAATTTTTTTTTCAAAAATGGCCAATTTTTCAAAGCAAGATGGTGGCGCCGGTTACTTTACGATCAGTCTGAAAATTGACTTCTATGCTCTAATCGGCCAGATTTACAAAACTACATACTCAGAATTCCTCTCCAACCCCCGGTTTCCATTTTCCATACATCACGAAATTCAATGGTTCTCTGAACCGGTGGCAGGTAGGTCGGGGTCGCCAAAGTAAAAAATGCTTCAAAACCTGGTCCGCTTCCAGATATATAAAAATTTTTGTTAAAAAGCGAAATTTTTTTTTCGAAAATTTTGTATGGAAATTTCCATAGTAGGAAGGGTAATTGAATAGCAACGGCAAAAGACGGCACCGCGGGCTGCTTGCTGCCCGCGCACCGCGCAACCTCGAAGGTCGACAGCCTCCCGGAGTAGAAAATATTTATTAACTTTTGAACTACCGCACGAGCCAAGCGAGCGAAGCGAGCGAATGACGGCAGCGGCTGGCGTAAATATTCAAATAGGTAGCGAGGAGCGAAGCGACGAGCGAGTTAGGTTAACTTTTGAACTACCGCACTAGCCAAGCGAGCGAAGCGAGCAATTCACGTCAGCGGCCGGCGTAAATATTCAAAGAAGTAGCGAGGAGCGAAGCGACGAGCCAGTTAGGTTAACTTTTGAACTACCGCACTAGCCAAGCGAGCGAAGCGAGCAAGTCACGTCAGCGGCCTGCGTAAATATTCAAAGAAGTAGCGAGGAGCGAAGCGACGAGCCAGTTAGGTTAACTTTTGAACTACCGCACTAGCCAAGCGAGCGAAGCGAGCAAGTCACGTCAGCGGCCTGCGTAAATATTCAAAGAAGTAGCGAGGAGCGAAGCGACGAGCCAGTTAGGTTAACTTTTGAACTACCGCACTAGCCAAGCGAGCGAAGCGAGCAAGTCACGTCAGCGGCCGGCGTAAATATTCAAAGAAGTAGCGAGGAGCGAAGCGACGAGCGAGTTAGGTTAACTTTTGAACTACTGCACTAGCCAAGCGAGCGAAGCGAGCAAGTCACGTCAGCGGCAGGCGTAAATATTCAAATAGGTAGCGAGGAGCGAAGCGACGAGCGTGTTAAGTAAACTCTTGAACAGTTTATTATGAAAAGTCACTGCCCACTATCGATTAGACACCTCAAAATGATGAAATTCGGAGATCACGTTTCAAGAATTTAACCAATATTTGAATATGTAATTTATAAACAGTTTCGACTGACTGTAGAATCGCTGTTAGCAGATGTAACAAATGGACAGGAAATTCAAATGCATTTTCAGATGACTGAAGATTTCTGCCCTGGGATGAGCCGCGAGCTGCTTGCAGCTCGCGCACCACGCACCCTCGAAGGTAGACAGCCCCCCGGAATAGAAAATATTTGAATGAGAAATTTATAAGCACTTCCGATTGACTGTGGAATCGCTGTTAGCAGTATATTAACAAATTGAAGGGGAATTTTTATGCATTTTCAACTGACTGAAGATTTCTGCCCTGGGATGAGCCGCGAGCTGCTTGCAGCTCGCGCACCACGCACCCTCGAAGGTAGACAGCCCCCCGGAATAGAAAATATTTGAATGGGAAATTTATAAGCACTTCCGATTGACTGTGGAATCGCTGTTAGCAGATATTAACAAATTGAAGGGGAATTTTTATGCATTTTCAACTGACTGAAGATTTCTGCCCTGGGATGCTTCGCGGGCTGCTTGCAGCCCGCGCACCACGCACCCTCGAAGGTGGGCAGCCTCCCGAAGTGGAAAATACTTGAATGGAGAATTTATAAGCATTACCGACCGACTGTAGAATCGCTGTTAGCAGATGTAACAAATGGACAGGAAATTCGAATGCATTTTCAAATGACTGCCCTATTGCTTCAACCCAGAGGCAAAAGAGGCTCGCGGGCTGCTTGCAGCCCGCGCACCACGCACCCTCGAAGTTCGACAGCATTTCAAAATAGAAAATATTCGAATTGGGAATTTATAAGCACTTCCGATTGACTGTGGAATCGCTGTTGGCAAATAATAACAAATTGACGGGGGATTTTGATGCATTTTCAAATGACTGCCCTATTGCTTCAACCCAGGGGCAAAAGGGGCTCGCGGGCTGCTTGCAGCCCGCGCACAACGCACCAGCTAGTTTATTATATAAATATAATTTATTCAAACGTTAATAGGTTTTATTGGTGTTAAAATTATTCCTGGCCAGTTGTAAATCAAAATGAAAATTCTAAAATTTTCTAATAAATCAAAAATCACTATATATTTTCATGTATCTATTAGAAATGAATTCAAACTACTTACTGTTATTAAAATATTTTTAAAACACAATCACCACAGATCACATAAAAATCTGTACAAGATCCTTTCGATTAAAAAAAAAACCACACACGCGATTGTCAAGTTTCGCGCGCAAAACTGAACTGTGTTCGCGCCAATACAGATTATATATGTGATCCTATTCTATTATTTCTGACTTAGGATGTGCAGGAGGGGAGATATTTCCGGGTTTTTTTTAATCTTTTTCTTTGCGATCGTGCGCTCTAAAGGGCATAGTGTAATGCGTTTTTTAGGTTTTCACAATTTAGTGGGGCGTTTATGTTAATTTTAAAAAAACGTTTTCTGACGTTCTGCATTTTTTTATTTTTTATTTTGACACTGCTTAAAGAATTATTATATACTAGCGGTCCGTCCCGGCTTCGCCCGTGGTACATATTTACGTTTTCTCTACATAAAAACCATCCTCGTACTTCAAGGAATATAATAAAAAAAGAATTATCGAAATCGGTCCACCCGTTCTCGAGTTATGCGCTTACCAACACATTTTGCGATTCATTTTTATACATATTATAAGAAGATTATATATTGCAGTAGTAACGTATGTTCTTATATTTAAATTATATTTGTATGGAAAAATAATACGTTTTTCTTGTGTGTCGCAAATTTAAGGTGCTTTTGTCTATTTATGTAAACAGATATTTCAGAGTTTTGAAATTGGCAATTCTTTTCGTGACATTCATACGCAAAACAAATTGACGGCAATAAAATATGAAAAGAGAGTATTTAAATATTTTTCTCTGAAATAACTAAGTAATATGGTTTTGTAAGCGACCTTACATTCCTTGTTAGATTGCGAAGTTTTCTAATATATAGCTGAAGAGTTTGTTTGTTTGAACGCGCTAATCTCTGGAACTGAACTGATTTCGAAATTTCCTTCACCGTTGGATTAGTGCGTGATATCTGAGTGCTATAGGCTGTAAATGTACCACGGGTAAAGCCGGGGCGGATTTCTAGTGATATAAAATGACTATTCGCGCCTCCCGACCCGAAATTGACCCGATATAAAAATAAAATAATAATATAGTTTGGGAATAAGTAATGCTTTCTACAGGTTAGTTTCTGTAACATAAATTAAATACAAATCTTTTGTTTTTATTACCTATAACTACCAATAATATAATAAGTAGAATTGTACTCATTTTTACTTTCAAGTGAATATTATTGAGTCTCATCTCATAGAGATATCGTAACCATATCGTAACCTATAAAATTAAGTAGGTATAACAACTATGTTATAACTTAAAAGATGCATCTACTTAATCTAAGTATAATAATGTATTACATTAGTAACACTGTATATTTACGTATACATTATGTAATTCTTATTTACAGAAGTGATATAATTATTCATATAGTTTTTTAGATTGGATAATAAGATAAAATAAATTGTGTGCGTTTTTTAAATTCAGCTTACAGATACCTACAAATGAAAGTATAAAAATAGAAGTTGAAATTATTGTTTTATTTTTTTTATTGGAAGATGTTTGTTCTTCTTTCACACAAAAAATAAATTGACAGAAAGACGCGGGTTTGAATTTTTTCTATTAATAAAAAATTTCTCAACAATTGCTTATTGTGCAATTACTTATTATATTTTGTACTATTATAGCAAACGGGCTTATTGTTGAAACCTTAAAATGGTGTATACAGTTTAATAAACGCAATAAAATCCTTCAAATTAGACCTTATCATTCTCCAATACCCATATCCTTGACTAGCTCTCCGCGGTTTCACCCGCGTGGCTCCGCTCCTGTTGGTCTTAGCGTGATGATATAAAACTATATAGCCTTCCTCCATAAATGGGCTATGTAACACCAAAGAATTTCTCAAATCGGACCAGTAGTTCTTGAGATTAGCGCGTTCAAACAAACAAACTCTTCAGCTTTATAATATAAGTATAGATATACAATCAACTGCATTTTCTAATTAAAATAAAAAAACACCATATCCGTATCAATAAATTTTTATTCATAACATATAAAAAAAATCGCCTACTCAAATATAAAGGTTACTGAAAATCCTTAAATTAAGCAATTGATTCGAACCTGTGACCTTTCACACAGATCGAACCGTGACAACGTTCGCACACTTGTAATTGTATCATCGTCGTGACTCTTGTTAATATAAAAACTGTACAAAAATGTTGAGGTTACACCTAACTGGATAATAGAGCCAATAAATGATGGTTCTGAAAAGTGTAAATCATCATATTTAATCGATCCAATAAATGATGTTTACAAAATTGTAATGCATCATTTATTGGGTCGGGTTATACGGGTGTCTTTTGCTCGTTTGTTCTAACAGGCTTATATATTTTATCAAGTACATATAGATAATGTGTTTGTCAATAGTATTATTGACAAAATATATAGGTACCCTATAAATTGTAGTATCGCTATCTATGACTGAAGTTTATTAAAAAAATAAGATACAAAAATGTAGAGGTTACTTCATCTAACTAGATAATAGAGCCAATAAATGATGTTTTTGAAAATTGTAATGCATCAATTATTGGGTCGGGTTATAATCGTGTTAGGAGTGCCTATTGCTCGTTTTTTCTAGAAAGTTTATGATAACATTTGCAACCTAAAAATTGTATTGCTATGAAAATGTAGAGGTCACTTTACTTTACTAGATAATCGAATCAATAAATGATGCTTCGGAAAATTGTAATGCATCATTTATTGGGTCGGGTTATACGTATATCAGAGTACAGGAGGAGGAGAATAAAAATACATATATATATATATATATATATATATATATATATTTTATCAAGTATATATAAGTGTACTATATGCAGTTTTATTGAAAATAATCGCACAATCGTAATTATAACATCGTCGTTACTCTAGTTATAAGAAAAAACGATTCAAAAACGAAGAGAATTGGATTTCACTTAAGTATCTATTAAAATTATAATATAATTAATCTATAAAATATCATTTATTGGATTGGGTTGACTTGCAAAGAGCGCTTTTTAAGATTTTGAGTAATTAGGGCTTATTTTTAGCCTGCATGTTAAAAATGTAATGCACGCATATTTATTATACTTTCGTTTTTTAACTAAATATTTTTTAACAAATACTTAACTAGGTTTTAAAGTTACTAAAAAGAGCGTATGTGTCCAGCACATATGTAAGAAGTGAAACTTTGGAAAGATTCAAAGATACTCCATGACGTGACGGTATTACCATGACGCACTTGAAATTTCACTCTCAACGGGCCTAAAGAAGCTTCACTTCAAAATTACATATATTAAACACGCTACAATCAGTTCTGTATGCAACCATAAAATCAAATTACTCATAAACCTAAGCATTTAAAGGCATTGAGCCTAGGAAATAAAATTAGGCTTCAGTTCTTCAATTAAATGAAATGTCACGGTCCTTAAATCTTTAAACAATAAACAACTAAGCGTTGTTTATGACAGTCATGGACGTATAAAAAAAGACGGACGCCGTATTACGAACTAACAACGTGAAGCCACCATAGTAAGCTAGCGATCGTGTAAAGACAATAAACACGCACACACTCTCACCATAGTAAGCTAGTCGGCCGCCATTACGTCGTGAACTACCGACTGATTAACTGCGTCACTGTTTCACAAAAAATATTTAAAATGCCGTCTTGCGTGGTTAAATGGTGTCGCAACAGTACAATTTTAAATAACAAATCACAAGGGATTACATTCCACAGGGAAGCAAGTTATTCCTTTTATGTTTTAATGACAAAATTATTACGGCAAAATTTATAGAAAAAAATACAGCCGCCATTGTCATCAACACAGCTGTTGCCATGGCAACATGGCACACACACATGGATGTTTCGCCGCCATTACTAGGCTTCACTCAATGTTTAGGCGATATACCGTCCGTCTTTTTTTATACGTCCATGATGACAGTATAAAATTGATGGAAACTCAGATATTATTTACGACAGTGCAATCGTGTTATTTGTTTATTGATTCTTATCTATACAGGGTGTCTCACCGTTGGTTTACTCAGCTCAAAGGAGGTTATAGTTTTGCGTACGCTGAGTACGTAAAAAATACTTATTAAATTCCAGACGCATTTTTTTTTCAAATAGATGAATTCTTAAAACTCTATGTGTACGTGTAGACCCCTAACCCTATTATTAGTAGTAAGTATTCTAATTTCATATCGTCGCTACGATTTTGGGATGTGGCTACGGCGTAGCAGATAGACTATCCCTCGTAGCGAGTAAATTTGATACTTTTTTTTTATATGCTACGAAATACCTTTCTACCTTACACGCTACGAATTAAGAATTGTCTCTGTAGAATGTTCCTGTTAAAAATATACACAAAGTGAATTTAGGATTAAAAGAAACTCAGAAATAGTTAAAATATGAACTACATATTTATTATGTTATTCCATTTTTAATTGAAGTGTAAGGGCGATTTAATTTTTTTTCACATTTTTCATATAAGTATTTTTAAATGAAGAATATAAAAAATGTAGATTAATATTTAAACGAGTGACTAATTTCACAGAGTAATTTAGTATTTACAATAAATATAAAAATTATGTGTTTGTTTTACCATTGCTTACGTATGATTAAGGGAATGATCATAAATCGACACTATAGGCACTGTTTATTATGTTTGCATTTTAATAAAATACAATTAAAATTCTACAAGCAAAGTGAAGCTCCGTCACGCTGGAACCCGCTTTAAAAAAAACCTTACTTTTTTTCAGCCTATTTTACCTACAAACGATGCTAATAAATGTAGTAAAGGTCAATTTTTTGTAGTCTTATTAGTTACTTAGAAAACATCATTGATATCGTTCGAAGTAAAAAATATAAATAATAGCGTGTTGATTAGTTTTGGAATGGGTTCCAAATTGATTGTAGTTTATTGTAGTGGCAAGAAAATTCTTTATTTGCGTTGTTTTATCTCAAATTATTGCAAGAAGGTCACAATAACAAGATTTTAAAAAATAAATAACACTTGTTCAAAAACTACAAACGATG
This sequence comes from Colias philodice, assembly GCF_061535455.1. Classification (NCBI taxonomy): domain Eukaryota; kingdom Metazoa; phylum Arthropoda; class Insecta; order Lepidoptera; family Pieridae; genus Colias; species Colias philodice. The sequence continues at coordinate 678,125 of NC_143112.1, forward strand.
CCAATAAATGTAGTATAGGTCAATTTTTTGTAGTCTTATTAGTTACTTAGAAAACATCATTGATATCGTTCGAAGTAAAAAATATAAATAATAGCGTGTTGATTAGTTTTGGAATGGGTTCCAAATTGATTGTAGTTTATTGTAGTGGCAAGAAAATTCTTTATTTGCGTTGTTTTATCTCAAATTATTGCAAGAAGGTCACAATAACAAGATTTTAAAAAATAAATAACACTTGTTCAAAAACTACAAACGATGCCAATAAATGTAGTATAGGTCAATTGTTTGTAGTCTTATTAGTTACTTAGAAAACATCATTGATATCGTTCGAAGTAAAAAATATAAATAATAGCGTGTTGATTAGTTTTGGAATGGGTTCCAAATTGATTGTAGTTTATTGTAGTGGCAAGAAAATTTTTTATTTGCGTTGTTTCATCTCAAATTATTGCAAGAAGGTCACAATAACGAGATTTTAAAAAATAAATAACACTTGTTCAAAAACTACAAATAATGTAGTTGATTGTAGCTAAACTCATATGTTTGTAGTGGCTGCTGAACCCCTGTAAGCAATAAAAAACAAAAAATTTAGTGTTCAATAAGTTAATATATTCAAAACAATTATGAGCCTTGGATTTCGTGTCGTTTGTAGTTTTAGAAAAAAAAATATTCATGCTCATACATACATCTTCGCACACGTGCGTGTTTGTGTATGCGTGTGGGAGTTTCGTAATTTAGTGTACATTAAATTGCACATGATATATGTTAAAAAAAAAAAGAGTTGGATATCTTTAATGTTCAGTAGTTTGCTGTTCAATGTTACAAAGTCACTTAATAATCCGAAACTGCTGAGACGACAAAAGTAATTAAAATGAAATAATGGATAAATTCCATCCGAAACGAAAAAAAACTCAAAATAGTGCAATATAAAAAATTGGAATTAATATTGTCATTTATCGTTTATTGTAGTACTGGTAAAATAATTTATCCTCTAAAATAACTTCAAGAAAAATCAGATAAAACTAGCCAAATTGTAGTGGTATAATAAAATGACACTGGCATAAAAACTACAAACGATATGAACAATTGTCACAGTACCTTTATATTTGTATGTCTTGCTTATTACTGATTTAAAGTGCGAATGAATAAATCTACTTAGTGTTTGATAGAGTGATACATTTTAAGACGTTAGAAAATAGAAAAGGAAATCGTTCGTAGTTTCACAGTTTGTCTTCCGACAGCATACCTTTATATGTATATGGACATTACCGATTAAATATAAGCGTGCGTACACAAGTTTACAGTTACTATAGTGCCTACAGTAAATGTAGCATCGATTATACCTCAAAATATAAATTCAAAATCGTTGGACTTACAAGTATGTGCTGTTTTTCGTATTAAAAAATAATGACAGCCAACTATACACGGACTTTCGTAAGTATTGAAAACTTGAGCTGCAAATGAGTTGAATTTTTAATTATAATTTCTGAAAGTGTAAAACTTTTTGATAATTGAAAATTGTTAATCAATAATCAGAGAGTAATTGTTAGTATTTTTAACAACAGCTACGATACAGTTGAAGGATCGTATACTACAAACGATTTTATAAACTGTAGAGCTTTTTGAAGACTAAAAATTGGTTCATCGAAAGCCTTATACTGCGTTTATAGTGATTCAAGAGCAAAAAAATATTTCTTTTTTATTTATTTTTATCTACAAACGATGCTGATGAATGTAGTATAGGTCAATTTGTTGTAGTCTTATTAGTTACTTACGGCCGAAATTAATATTCAATCCAATCTAATATCTGCAGATTTTCGATCGAAAATGTGATCCGGATTTTAAGTTAAGTGTGCCAATAAACAATCCGTGGATCGAAATTGCAATCTCAAAAACCAATCTATCTGTGGGAGGACGGATCACAGATTACAGATAGACCTCTGTTCGAAAATGGCAGTTTGAGCGTGTCAATAACATATATATCTCACGCGTTTGACGTTTCGATCGATCGGTGTAAACAATCTTTAATCTTGATCTTAGACTTTCCTCAGATTCTAGGGTTGAATCTGTAGATTTTATTCGTAAAACGTAAAAATCGTTTGTAGTTTTTGAACAAGTGTTATTTATTTTTTAAAATCTCGTTATTGTGACCTTCTTGCAATAATTTGAGATAAAACAACGCAAATAAAGAATTTTCTTGCCACTACAATAAACTACAATCAATTTGGAACCCATTCCAAAACTAATCAACACGCTATTATTTATATTTTTTACTTCGAACGATATCAATGATGGTTTTTAAGTAACTAATAAGACTACAAAAAATTGACCTATACTACATTTATTGGCATCGTTTGTAGTTTTTGAACAAGTGTTATTTATTTTTTAAAATATTGTTATTGTGACCTTCTTGCAATAATTTGAGATAAAACAACGCAAATAAAGAATTTTCTTGCCACTACAATAAACTACAATCAATTTGGAACCCATTCCAAAACTAATCAACACGCTATTATTTATATTTTTTACTTCGAACGATATCAATGATGTTTTCTAAGTAACTAATAAGACTACAAACAATTGACCTATACTACATTTATTGGCATCGTTTGTAGTTTTTGAACAAGTGTTATTTATTTTTTAAAATCTTGTTATTGTGACCTTCTTGCAATAATTTGAGATAAAACAACGCAAATAAAGAATTTTCTTGCCACTACAATAAACTACAATCAATTTGGAACCCATTCCAAAACTAATCAACACGCTATTATTTATATTTTTTACTTCGAACGATATCAATGATGTTTTCTAAGTAACTAATAAGACTACAAAAAATTGACCTATACTACATTTATTGGCATCGTTTGTAGTTTTTGAACAAGTGTTATTTATTTTTTTAAATCTTGTTATTGTGACCTTCTTGCAATAATTTGAGATAAAACAACGCAAATAAAGAATTTTCTTGCCACTACAATAAACTACAATCAATTTGGAACCCATTCCAAAACTAATCAACACGCTATTATTTATATTTTTTACTTCGAACGATATCAATGATGTTTTCTAAGTAACTAATAAGACTACAAAAAATTGACCTATACTACATTTATTGGCATCGTTTGTAGTTTTTGAACAAGTGTTATTTATTTTTTAAAATCTTGTTATTGTGACCTTCTTGCAATAATTTGAGATAAAACAACGCAAATAAAGAATTTTCTTGCCACTACAATAAACTACAATCAATTTGGAACCCATTCCAAAACTAATCAACACGCTATTATTTATATTTTTTACTTCGAACGATATCAATGATGTTTTTTAAGTAACTAATAAGACTACAAAAAATTGACCTATACTACATTTATTGGCATCGTTTGTAGTTTTTGAACAAGTGTTATTTATTTTTTAAAATATTGTTATTGTGACCTTCTTGCAATAATTTGAGATAAAACAACGCAAATAAAGAATTTTCTTGCCACTACAATAAACTACAATCAATTTGGAACCCATTCCAAAACTAATCAACACGCTATTATTTATATTTTTTACTTCGAACGATATCAATGATGTTTTCTAAGTAACTAATAAGACTACAAACAATTGACCTATACTACATTTATTGGCATCGTTTGTAGTTTTTGAACAAGTGTTATTTGTTTTTTAAAATCTTGTTATTGTGACCTTCTTGCAATAATTTGAGATAAAACAACGCAAATAAAGAATTTTCTTGCCACTACAATAAACTACAATCAATTTGGAACCCATTCCAAAACTAATCAACACGCTATTATTTATATTTTTTACTTCGAACGATATCAATGATGTTTTCTAAGTAACTAATAAGACTACAAAAAATTGACCTATACTACATTTATTGGCATCGTTTGTAGTTTTTGAACAAGTGTTATTTATTTTTTAAAATCTTGTTATTGTGACCTTCTTGCAATAATTTGAGATAAAACAACGCAAATAAAGAATTTTCTTGCCACTACAATAAACTACAATCAATTTGGAACCCATTCCAAAACTAATCAACACGCTATTATTTATATTTTTTACTTCGAACGATATCAATGATGTTTTCTAAGTAACTAATAAGACTACAAAAAATTGACCTTAACTACATTTATTAGCATCGTTTGTAGGTAAAATAGGCTGAAAAAAAGTAAGGTTTTTTTTAAAGCGGGTTCCAGCGTGACGGAGCTGCAAAGTGACTTTACATGTAGCTTATCAATGATGTCTGTTTAATTATATCTTTATATTTTTATAAAATACTAGCTTTAACACGCGGTTTTGCTCGAGAATTGGAAATTTAATATACTCTCGAAATCATCTGAAAACACACAAAAAATCATTAAAATCGGTACAGCCGTTGAGGAGGAGTTCGCTGTCAAATATAAGCAGACGACATATATAAATATAGTATTATGCCTACGACTTTGTCTGCATTAATTATGTTTTAGTTTGCAACACAAAGTAATATACATATCTTATATATAAAAATGAATCGCAAAATGTGTTGGTAAGCGCATAACTCGAGAACGGCTGAACCGATTTCGATAATTCTTTTTTTTAATATATTCCTTGAAGTACAAGGATGGTTCTTATGTAGAGAAAACGTAAATATTATGTACCACGGGCGAAGCCGGGGCGGACCGCTAGTTGTTAATATATCTTTTAGAATACGCTATCCCAAAGAAAAGTTCATTCTACGTAAGTCCATCTTTTTTCGAGATAAGACTCTTTAGCATATTTTTTAAAGTTATGTGCTACAAATAAATATATCCTGGCTTTATATTTTTCTAGATAAGCGAAGCCGTTGGGTAAAGTTAACTATATTATTGTAGCTATACAATATTCAAGTAAAAACGATAAACAAGACATAGTTTATTTGTATAGATAAGTGAAATAGTCATAGAAATTCTTGCAATATAAATTATTGTAAAGGTTGAATATTATTGACTATTACTAATATAATAATGGCATAATTAATTATATATCCTGTTATTATCAGTTTAACGATTAACTGATGAAATAAATAAATATTTTACGATTACATTTTTCATATAATACCTACTCATGGTGGTAGGGAAGTTATTTAAATATAATTTTATTGCAATAAATATTTATATTATTGAAGTGAAACTTCTTTATCGGGGTTGGAAAAAAATTAGTGTAACATTTTTTCGTTACGCTTGACATTTTTCCGTTACGCGCCATCTTTTTCTTATCCCTACCACGCGTGATTCGACGTATTTCTGTAAAGTTGCATATAGTAAATTATTTTTTGAAAAATAAAGTCATAAAGAAGTTTCACTTCTTACGTGTGAACACTAGTACACGCACACATTTTTATCTATTTTTAATAGAGACACATATAAAATTTTCCTTTATGCTATTTAAATAAATAAAAATTGGCTAATAAATAAATCGAAAAAAAATCGTGTTAAAAATCCGTTACAAGTCTTTGTTTTCTAAATGTATAATACTCACGTAAAATTATACACAATAAATTATTTTATCTTTTTTTCTTTTCCACGGAACCCTAAAACCACTGTTTACCTTCTTAGTTTCGTTACTCTTATCAAAAGTTACAAAAATAGCATTCATTGATGCAATATAAGCCCATTCGTTTCGGTAAATTAATTCCCTATATGTAGAACACAAACACACAAAATTGTGCCAGCAGTTATGTTATAATTACATATCCAAATGCATAATTTGAAGTTTATTGTTTTATTATGTTTATTGTGTTTCAAAAGAAAGATAAAATGATTTCATCAAAAGTTTGACGTGATTTTGACATATTTTCAGTGAATGAATGAATAATTCACGCTTTTTTAACTCATCACTACATAGTATAAAACAAAGTCTCTTTCTGTGCCCCTATCTATGTCCCTTTGTATGCTTAAATCTTTAAAATTACGAAACGGATTTTCATGCGGTTTTTTTAATAAATAGGTATAGGTATTCAATAGGAAGGTTTTAGTATATAATTTATTGGGTTTGAGACAAGGCGGGCGAAGCTGCGGACAGTAAGCTAGTGCATACTCAACTCAATATTTATATAATAATATACGTTTGACTGGAAATTTTTAAGTCTCAGAAACTTTCGAAGGTATTTCTATGAAGTTCCACGTAATACAAGGGAAATTTAATTAATATTAATAAAACTATTTCATGAAGCAAAAACTCTGCAGCATTTGTCATCTACCAATACGCATTTGGCCAGCGTTCTGGATAATATTATTATAATATATAGCTTATAGTAATAAGTAAGTCTATAGAACGACCTATGATTTGTTTCTCAGCATGTTGAGATTTTATAACGAAAAATCTACAACAAATGATTAGCCAATACAAATTTATGATATAACAATAGTAAACACAAAAACACACAAAATATTGTTTTCGTAGTGATTGCATGAATGGTTCGTAATAATTACTGTGTATTGTCAATATATACTCTGTGGCTATTGTGGATGAAAATTAAAAAAAAAGCGTTTTGGCGCCAATAAACAATGACATGTCAAGGAATAAGTTTTTATGCAATGGCGATTGGAATTTAATTATGTAATAACTTAATTAGTAAAGGTACTTTGAAATGATTTATTAGGAAATTTAATTATTGTTTAGGAGATTAAAATGTATGTACTTATAGTTAACTAGCTTTCCGCCCGCGGCTTCGCCCGCGTTTTCAAAGAAAAACCCGTTCCCGTAGGATTTCCGGGATAAAACCTATCCTATGTCCTTTCTCGTGTATCAAAATATCTCTATACCAAATTTCATGCAAATTAGTTCAGTAGTAAAGGCGTGATTGAGTAACAGACAGACAGACAGAGTTACTTTCGCATATTTTATAATATTAGTACTTATGGATGTTTTAAGTAACGTTTTTCTTTGATACGTCATTATTTTTAGGTAACGTAAAATATTAATTGCTCTGTTTGTTTAAAACTCACTAGCTGTTTATTTCTTTTCTAGTTTACAGTAAAAAAACGGTTCCAAAAATAATAATGGCGTTTACTATTAAAATTTTTAAGAGAATTTTAAGGATATACAAATAACAATTTTTACAATTACCACCTATGTATTATAAGTAAGAGATAAGACACCCCTTTTATGAATGTAAACAAACTTAATTATCAACATTTATTGAGTTCTTCCCATTGAGATAATATTAATAGGAGACGACACCGCCTACATCACTTAGACCTCATTCACACGAGAGCTTTTTTAACGTCCGTTAAAAAAGCGTCCAAATAGAACAAATGCATTCCCAAGTATATGTTCACACGTCAGCGCTTTTAAAGCGCGACGCTTTTTTATCGCGCAGTGTTCTATTTTCAACGCTCGGCGTTGGGCGTTAATAAAATAGACCATAGGAAACTTCTTACTATTATTCAGACGAGCGCTAAAAAAGCGCCGGCGCTGCGTTCAGTATGCCGCACGCTCGCTCAGCGGTAGCACGTGTTTGTTGTGCTTATAATCATCAGAAAATCGATACGATGTCGTGGATTGTTGATCCCGAACTATTAATTATAGATGTGGAGTCTCGTCCGTTCCTGTATTCAAAATCGTTATAGACATTTGAAAATAATTAAAAAAATTCCGGGGTATTGCCTTAACTCTTCGTACAGTGTCACAAACTGCTCTTTTAAGTATCTCTGTTCATTCAGAGGATGTACCCAGAATGCCTTTTGTTTTCTTTTTCGTCTTTTAATAACACAAATCGCTAGTGCCAATCTTTCTTTCTTTCAAATATACCTAACATATAAAAATTAAAACAGTAGGTTTTTTTATCATATTCCTTTAAGTAACATGTTTATCGATGACGAGTTTGAACAAATACCTAAGTAGGTACCTACAAGTAGTTTATTAAGAACAAACTTTCCGAGGAATTCTAAGCAAATATAATAATATAAATATCATAAAGATATTACGCAACTGACATTACGTAATTATTTTAGCAGAAACCATTTCCACGTCTTACTGAAGCCAGAGACGAGACATGAGTGATTTTAAAGCGTTAGTATGAACAACCACAGAGAGAACGTTTAAAAAGCGCCAACGCCGGGTTTTAACGCAACGCTTTTTTAACTCTCGTGCGAATGAGGTCTTATGTTCCACTCAACATACGTCATGTGACGTATGTTGAGCGGTATTTTTTAATGGTTTTAAAGTGAAACGCATCAAACATGCCTTCGTGTGTGTTACGATATTGCACAAATAATACAAATAATACGGAAAAGTGCAAAGGAATAACTTTCATCGTTAAGTACCTAACTAAATAATAATTTTTAAAACTTAGAGCAAAAAAATGGCGCACAGATTTTGTTCGTGGTGTCTCCTCCATACGTAGTAATATTATCTCAATGGTTCTTCCCCCACTAAATAAAATAGATTTATGTACTTAAAAAAAGATAATTTTTTGTCCCCATACCCCACTATGGGACATGGGCCATGGGACACAATTAATTGACCAGTGACATAACACCATCCTACCTTATGTCATTACATGTTCACCTCGCACCTAATGATGTTATATAATCGAATGCGACAAATTGATATTTAATTTATTGTTGGCTGATCGATTTTGATCAGGTTATGCAAGAGGGTAATATTTCAATTATGGGAAAATTGCTTGTTTACATTTTCTGTATGACATACATATCATTATATTGATTTTATAAGTGAAGTAGATTAGATAGATAACATTAACACATTCAGATTACGGTTCATTGACAGTTTACACTCAATTAGTCTCCGATTTTTAATTTACACACTTTTATGAATTTTACTAGCAACAGTGCCGAATTAATTTCTTTACGACAATATATCTGAATAAAAATATAAGATTTGCTTTTGTTTTTCATTTATATTTTCATAGCTATGTAAATTGAAAAGGAACTCTTTAGATTTATCTGCATAAAAGGAAAATGAAAATGAAACAAACAATCTTCTTCTGAGTAGGTATCGGAATTATAAATTTTGTCTAAGTAAATAAATTGAATTTAATTCGTTCGCTGTAATTTATTTAACAGGAGGACAAATATTTATTAATAATAAATATTTGTCCTCCTGTTAAATAATATAATTATTGCTTAGTGAAACAAATAAACGATACAAGTCCCGGAGTGCTGCTCCAATACATTTGTTTTTTTATTTTTATTTATTTGACATTTCATTTTAAATTTGAAAATATTCTCGATTATTTAAACAATGAAGCCTCTTGCATACCATCATCCACAAGCTTTGTCCCCGACCTACAGCAACAAAAACCGAAACCTCATGTCATCAGGCACCTTAACCTTGTGTCACGCTAAGGTCAAATAGCTTTGACCAATGGTAGAGCTTTTCATTATACACCATTGTATTTAGTGACATATTTTTTTAAATATAACTCGGAAAGTAGATTTTCCGAAATTTTATTGTACCTATATTTGATTTCTATGGTTTGAAATTGTTGGTATTGCATGAATGAAAAAAAAATAGTAGATTTTAAAAATTTTAAGAACTGTTCTCAAAGTGCCACCTGAAACAGAGAAGCTCTGAAAATCTGCTTTGCAGATGCAGCGTATGCTTTCTGTACCAACTGTTTTTAGTACCTAAAATTTTAGATTTTTTTTTATCGTCGATAGGGAAGCGCTTGACCAGATGTGACCTAAGATGGTACGTGCTTCCCTAGAAGGTATCTTTCCCTAGAAGGGTTCACTCTACGCTTGAAGACCCCATATTGTACTCGTCGGGGAACACAGATTCAGGAAGCATGTTCCAGTCCCTCGCGGCTCGGTTAAAAATGTGGAACAATAAAATTTTTTTACTTAATTTTTGTACTTTTTAGTCTTAAGCTTAGGTGATCATGAAGAAATGATTTCTTTCTATCTTAGTTGGAAAATTTTATTAAAAATTGATCTGGCTTCGTGAAATCTCTTCCCAAGTATAGTATCCTGGTACAATGTTTTGAGTTACCGGGACAGTTTGTAAACAAGGGGCGTGGCTAGGGCGTGGTTTATGTGTACTATCTCTATTCTCTTCTTTGCTATCTCATTCATGTTTATTTTTGACGTAATTATTTATATTGTCCCTGTTATTTTCTGAATATAAATTAAATTAAATGAATGAATATCACAGAATATTATGTAGAATTAAAAAAGTGCATGTGTGCAGAGCACACGCGTCTGAAGTGAAACTTCTTTGGCAAGATTTAAAGATACCAAAATCGTCGCCTCACATGACGTGACGGTATTGCCATGACGCGACCTTTAAAATTTTACTCTCACCGCGCCTAAAGAAGTATCACTTCCGTCACCATTTGAATCTTCAATAAACAAAATCAACAAGAGAAGCCGCGTGCAAAGCCTCCATACAAACGAAATTACATTTCATCTGTGTCGTATATGTTACGGGAAATGAGTTAAATCTGTCTTTGTATTCAATCCCAAGGAAATTAGGAAATGGATGTAATTCCTAAAAACTCTCGTGATATATATATTTATCATATTTTCTTGGATGTTTCTTATTTTAGAAGGATCTTACCTGAAAGAAAACGTTAAGAAATTTGCGCCTAAAATTAAAAAAAAATGCGAACACAATCGCTATTTATACTACACGGGTTTATTTATTTATTTGGATACATTGACAGATCGCACATACATCATTCCTTGATAATAAATACGAAGTAAGAATATTCTAATGCTTGACCCTATTATAGATGTACACAGCATTACAAGAAAAACTAAAGATAAATGTAGTCAATGAGGATGGTTTATACAACTAACGTAACAATTTGCGTGAAGACAGGACAACGTTTATCAGGTCAGCTAGTTGTAAATATTTTTTAGGAGTTGCACAATTCCTACATTACCTAATTTAATACATTCCCGGTAACATATACACTATTGCACGCATGCGCAGACAGGACTTGCGATATCCTGTAACTTCTGCTCTCCCAATACTATGTTTTGGTTTAAAACGTGACGTCAGTTTATGTACTAGATTTCCGCCCGGAAATTCCCGTTCCTGTGGGATTTCCGGGATAAAAAGTAGCCTACGTTCTGTTCTGGGTCTTTAGCTATCAACATACCAAATTATAACAGGCACTATGTCTTAAGGAGTGGAAAGCGTCGATCGACTATAGCATAGGTCTAGTACCTAGTTTAGTCGACCGTCGTGTCTTTTTATTGTGTGACTATTTATAACGTGTGTATAAATAAAGGTTTTTTCACTTCATTTCTATTTCATTGTAATCGGTTCCATAGTTTTTACATGAAAGAATAACAAACATCCATCCATCCATACTTACAATCTTCAGTGGCGGCGCTAGACCACACTTGGACGTCGGCGACATTAGGTACGCGAGGCCTTTTTTATTTCACAGTCAAAAAGAAAACGTTAGATTACATGAATAGACCAGTGTCGATAATTTTTGAAACAAAAAAAATCACAGTAGGATGAAACCCATTAATAGAAAAGGAGGGGAATATGATAAAAATTAAAGGAAAAATAAATTACAGGCAATCCGAGTTCGGAAAGTGGGAGGGGGGAGCTTCTAAGGCTAAAAAATGGTTTCTCTTGATTTCCGACAAAACTACAAGTCCTATGGAAAAAAGTTCAATGGCAAAGTTGTAGGTAATAAAAAGTTCTACAACTTTTGTATTTGCAATTTTTTCACATAATCTCAATCTCAATTGAGTATTTGAATTAAAATTTTTTTTTTGATAAATGGAAAGATTATATATTAGTTTTATAACAAAACTGTTTTTATTTTTATTTTTTTGCAATATTTCAAAAGTTATTTCAAAATAAAAATTAGTCTTTGAATCCAGTACCGAAGACACGCCGGCAACTCCCGAAGCGTCACCCAAGCGCGTGTGACGTCATAATGTTAGTTTTCACTCATTGCAGTTGATAGAACAATAAATATAGTTTGAAATACTTAACAGGATAATAAGGTAAATTTATGAAATTATTGTATTGTTACCGGGTTTTTATAAGTATACAAAATTTAAATTAAATCCGTCGGTTTATAGTGGGTCTAAATCGAATCGAAAGGAGAATTGGTTACATACAAACATATGTTTTAAGCTGATCCTGGCGATCCTTATCAGGATAAATTTATGATATTATTGTATTGTCATCGGACCTTGATAAGTGTTCAAAATTTGAACAAAATCCGTCGGTTTTAAGTGGGTCAAAATCGAGTCGAAACTTCGAAAGGATTCTGTTACATACAAACATACAGGTGAAGCTAATAAAAGCGTGTTAATACAGTGTTTTGATCTATTGCACGCCTCATAAGCGAAGCGTTGAGGTGGGTACTACTGTCACTTCGCGCAAAACATCTGATTTTTCAAACTTAAAATGTCTTTATGTATCATACATTGCACTTGTAAGATAATACATACACACACATATTAAGAAAAAACACTATTTTTAACGTTCATGATATTTTTGATGTCATTTTTGTTATTTAAACTAGTTAAAAAACAGTTTAAAAAAGTTCTGTCTTGGACGTCCGTGTGTCTGTATGTGCGGATCCTTTTTCTTGTTAACACGATAGCGACCGAAATACTTTACTAATCGAGTCTTTTTTTTTCTCTTACGCTTGAGTATGCTCAGGAATAGAACCCTTTCATTTTTCAGGGTCTGATTCGATGTGGTTTAATTGTTATTAAATAAACAAAAATAATAATTAATAAATATTTATTAAAAAAAAATTATGAGGCGTGCACTTTTGGATTTTCCAAATTATTTAATTTTGTTGTCATTATTAAATTACATATTAAATATATTAATTGTTAATTATATTACTTAAATTTTTATTAAAAATGGCGAACCTCAAAAGTTATCGTTTTGTACCATTATGTACGAATACTACAAAGGCAACTCCTGACAAAAATCGGTGATCATTTAAATATATCAACATCTATTCTTGATGATTCTTATTTTTTCGTAACTAACTAACTAATTCGGAACCAACTAACAAATCGTATTTTAGCAATAAACTTTCAATATTATTGTCTAGTCACGTGTAATAGCCGTAAACGCTATGTACTGCAGTTAATACATAGCTATAACATTATGACGTCACAACTGTGGTGACCAGTCATGGCGCGTTTGTAGTCACGTGATTCTAATTTAAATTTCATCAATTTTTAATTGCTTATAATTAACGGAAAAAAAATTTTTTGAAGTTATTTGTATTAAATATCAATATTATTAATAATAAAGTTTCAAAATACATAAAAAAAACCAATATTTTTTTTTTATTCAAATACTCAATTAAGGTGGAAAATTCAAAAAACCAAGTTTTCGATTTTTTATTTATATCTTTTTCAAATTTTTTTTTCTACGAAATTTGGTGAAAACTTACCTTATTATGTCCCAAATACACTGTATTTTATTAGATTGAAAATATTTATTTTTTAGCCTTATTTCAACTTAATACCAAAAAAAGCAACCTAATAATAATTTTCAATCGAAAATTCTGACGTGGGGTGATGATAATGACTTTACAACACAATAAAAACTAAAAAGAAACTTCTATAGTTCTATTCACAGAAGGAATGTACGTATAGTACTTTTAGTCCTGGAAGGAATGATTGTTTAATGTTTACGTTACGCTCACAGAAAAATGAAATACAAATATACAACACGGGGATTCCCCGTCCCGAGACTCGCGCGCGAAATTGTTTAACTTTCATAGTGTTGCCAGATGACTCTGGATAATACCCCTAAAGTACTACTCACACACTTCACTCACGCAAGTGTATAAAAATAAATAAGAAAAAATTAATAAATTTTAAATAATTTGTAAAACTTTTGCGAGGCCCCCTCAGGTGCGAGGCCGTCAGCGGTCGCCGACGTCGCCGACGCCTAGCGCCGCCACTGACAATCTTTCGCGTTTTTCATTTAGGTACGTAGGATTCGGTGTAGTAATAAATGCTAGTCTTTATTGAAGTCAAACTGCTTTATAGGGGTTGGAAAAAAATTTAGTGTAACCTTTTTTCGTTACGCGTGACATTTTTCCGTTACCTTTTTCTTATCTTTTTCTTATCCCTACCACGCGTGATTCGACCGACGTATTTCTGTAAAGTTGCATAATATAGTAAATTATTTTTTGAAAAATAAGGTCATACTTAAAGAAGTTTCACTTCTTACGTGTGTACACTAGTACACGCACACATTTTTTATTATTATATCGGTCATTCACAATAACATAATATTATATACAACTTCACGCAAGCGCAGACAGGACTTGCGATATCCTGTGACTTCTGCTCTCCCAATCCGATGTTTTGGTTTAAAACGTGACTATGTAAGCCTACCATTCACATCTATCTACTTGTATTTTTTTAACTCAAACATTTATTTATTCAATTAGACTTCTTCTAGAAGCACTTTTGAATCGTCATTACTTACGTATTTTTAACATTTACCACTGATTCGGAAAGCAGTATCTATGGAGAAGAACCGGCAAGAAACTCCATAGTTGCATTATCAAGTACTATTGTTAATGGGCTTGTTTTCGGTTCGATGCGCGGTTCGTAAAGTATTTTTTATACAGGGATTTTTTAGCTTAGAATACATATTATATAAACTGAGGTAGAAGCGGTATACGCGTAAAAACACCTTCCGTTTGAAGTCAGCTAATTAGCTGGGTTGCGTGCTCTTTCTACTAATGGTTAAATGATAAACTTTTTTTTCATTTAAAATTTCTATCTTTGTCTCACTACGGAGTACGTGAATAATATTGCTATGTTTGTTTGTGTAGAATGTTTATAAGAAGACGCGAAACGGCTTTAACTGCAAGTTTGTTTACATCTTTCACATATATATCTACGCTTATTCGTCAATTTATATAATAATACTAGCGGTCCGCCCCGGCTTCGCCCGTGGTACCTACATGTTTAAACTATCCTATCTCTCAAGTTGGATCGAACTGCACATGGTGTGCGAATTTTATTATAATCGGTTAAGTGGTTTAGGAGTCCATTGAGGACAAACATTGTGACACGAGATTTATATATATTAAGATGTGTATTCTAAGGTGTAGTGAATGTTAGTCTTTATTTCGGAAATTCACAGTAACATATAACGGTGCATTTCCATTAAACGAACATAGAGAGAACATCTTTTAGTGTAAACGAAAACATGTATTCAGTGTTGTTCAGTATTAGAACATTGCATAGAATCTTTTCGAACGCACTAAGAACTAAGAAAGAATGCTCTACGCCTGTTTACACTAAAATAATTTGACATAGTGGGGTTGGAGTGAGCATTCGCTCGTTTGATGCAAATGCACCGTTATATACAACTGCACGCATGCGCAGACAGGACTTGCGATATCCTGTAACTTCTGCTCTCCCAATCCGATGTTTTGGTTTAAAACGTGACTCTGGATGCCCTTAAAGAAATCTATACTAATATTATAAAGCTGAAGAGTTTGTTTGTTTGTTTGAACGCGCTAATCTCAAGAACTTTAGCAGCTAGTGGTACGGGAGCTATTAACGTTTTAAAAAAAGTCATTTTAGTATAGTTGGGTTTTTGATATACTGTTTCTCTTGCTATTTCGGTTAGAGTCCGCGCTGTCTGGCTGGCGGTAGTGGTTGCGTTTATTAGTGCGCACAGGAAAATATCCGTAATTTAAAGTCATTTATTAACGCGTAATTTTTAATCTTTTGCCTTTAGATAGATCCATTAGACATAAATTTGTTATTGCAAGACGTTTTTTCGTTGTTAAATAGGTGCCATACTCAATTTTTTATTTCAAAATCATTAAAATGTCATCGAAATAAGTGAAATTACATCAACATGATTCCGCTTAAAAGGTAAGTAATAACTTTATTACTTATATTATATTATCCTTTTTTAATACTTATGTTGAATAATTAGTAAACTAATATTTTTAATAGATGTTTTCATATTTATTACACTTTTGGGTATTAATATGAATTTGATGATATTTGGTTTTTATCAAGTTTACATTAACGTCCTATTTGAGGTTCCTTGGGAAAAGGAGGCACCATGGTAGATTGTTGCTAAAAAATTGTAAATAGTAAAATGAATATTATACATAGTATATCCTTTACTCTCATGGGGACTCATGTTGATGGAATTTCACTTATTTCGATGACATTTTAATGATTTTGAAATAAAAAATTGCGTCTGGCACCTATTTAACAACGAAAAAAACGTCTTGCAATAAAAAAAAATATGTCTCATAGATCTATCTAAAGGCAAAAGATTAAAAATTACGCGTTAAAAAATGACTTTAAATTAAGGATATTTTCCTGTGCAGATAAGATGCGCACTAATAAACGCAACCACTGCGACCAGCCAGACAGCCCGGACTCTAACCGAAATAGCAAGAGGAACAGTATATCAAAGAACCAACTATACTAAAATGCTCTCTTGTCAACGTTGGTAGCTCCTATACGATAGATACCAAAATGCTTACTCCATGACGTGACGGTATTGCCATGCGATCTTAATCTCAACGCGCCTAAAGAAGTTTCACTTTCAATATACCTACTATTGACACTTGACAGTGATAGAATCAGAAAGTAGCCCTTAATATTATAATCGAGTGTTGCCAACAAAGGATATATTCAAATAGTCAATGTAAATCGGGAATATAATAACTTTCATATTGTAACACATGTAGAATCGATAAATTCGTTTTGAATTCATATGAGTAAAACTGGGGAACAATAAACATTTCTCCTTTTATAATATCGTATTTGTTATTTTAAGCCGGCTGCTCACGTACCTGCAGTAGGGGCAATATTGGAATTGTACCCTTAATCGGCTCCATAATTGTGATGTGTATATAGGCAAGCAGGGGCAATTTAGAGAACAATTAAAATTAATCCAACCGATGTGCAACCGAGATTATTCCAGTATTGCCCCTGCGGCAGGTACGTGAGTAACCGGCTTGAGAGATACATAGGCAAAGAGAATTTCTTTGCTAAAAAGCTCGGTTTCATCCTCGGAAAAACTAAATAACTTTCAATTTTTAGAGGTTAATTAAAAATAAACTAACCAATGATTTTAATGTGGATTTTCATTATTTTCATTATAATTTTCATCTAAATAGGTTGTGGGTTTCAGCTGTGAAAACATGATATTATCCAGGCAGACAGACCGACTTTCGCATATTTAATATATTATATACTAGTGTGGACATCACTCAAGAAAATTATAGCTTATGGATAGTCAAAATTGGTTCAATAGTTTCCGATTTATTGTTTTACGAACTAACCTACCAGTAGTAAGTATTGAAAACTTGAGTACTTTTACTTTTGTATTATTATGAGTTTTATAAAAAAGCTGAAAAAAACTAAAAACTATTTATTATATTTATTATATTACCTACACAATACATTTCGGTGATCATTTTTATTAAAGAACACCTGACAAGGATAACTAGTACCTATCTATTACAATAACCCAATTCCATATAATAGTACAATCATCAAATATGTATTAAATAAATATCGATCAAAACATTCCTATACTTAGCCTTCTGTAAAAATGCCAAAAACTTCGCTTGAGAATGATCACACGACCTCTGGCTGTCAATCACGCATCTATACATACCATCATTATAGTAAACTAGCGGTCCGCCCCGGCTTCGCCCGTGGTACATATTTACGTTTTCTCTACATAAAAACCATCCTCGTACTTCAAGGAATATAATAAAAAAAGAATTATCGAAATCGGTTCAGCCGTTCTCGAGTTATGCGCTTACCAACACATTTTGCGATTCATTTTTATATATAAGAATAGGATTTAATGTGTGAATAATACCTTGAAAGCTTCTGTTAAGTCTAGATATTTACAAGCGGAAGTATAGATTTTGGTTTTATAGTAATCTTCTTATATATAAAATTCTCGTGTCACAATGTTAGTCTGCATACTCCTCCGAAACGGGTGGACCGATTCTCATGAAATTTTCTGTGCATATCGGGTAAGTCTGAGAATCGGCCAACATCTATTTTTCATATGTACCTACCACGGGCGAAGCCGGGGCGGACCGCTAGTATCATTATAATATTATAAGAAAAAGGTGCAGATAGGTTACCAACACAACGTTCGATCTTTAAACGGCACACTTTCATATTTATTGGACTAAAAATGTGCGAATATGTGTAGCGAGGAATATGTTTGTAATTAACCAATCATATCGCTTCATTTAGTCGTTTGAAGCGTTTAGCGTTTACTATTGGTTATTTACCTCATTCCTCGCTACACATCCACGCACATTATTGGTGGAAAAGGGCCCTAAATCAAGTCAGAGAGCTTAAAAAATTAAGCCACCCTGTTACAGATAAAATAAAAATAACAAACATTCAAATCTATCAAGTATCAAGAAAAGTTTATGTGATTGTTTGGTTAAACGCGCTAATCTCAAGAACCATAAGGTCCAATTTGAAAAATTCTTTCAGTGTTAGATAGCCCATTTATCGAGGAAGGCTACAGGCTATATATCATCACGCTAACACCAACAGTCGAAAAGCAATGCATGTAAAACCGCGGGACATAGCTAATCAAGATATACCGATACATTTCTATATGAATCACGGTATTACGAAACAACAATGGCATAGATTACTCAAATTAATTACATATTGAACGCCTACAAACACCCACGGGTTTATTCTATTGTTATTCCACTGAATGCAAATATCTTTAATGATTAAACTATGAAGAGAATGAACCTGTACTTTTTGAAGGTAATATTTAATTACGTTATTATTATTAAAATTGATATAATTTTTAAGAGGTGTACTTTTGATGCGTTCGCTTTATGAGGCCGTATTTATTTTTAGAGTGATTTTGACTTGTTTCTGTAATTCTTTAGGAGCTCTATGTTATGAACTACTATGTTTTATGAAAGTAATGGAATAATTTAAAGTTCTCTAGAATTTTCGATTATATGTAGGTAGGTATATACGGGAGCGCAAACGCTGTTACGCAGATCAAAAAAGTGCTTCTAGAAGTCTAATTGAATAAATAAAGTTGTTTGAGTTTGAGTGTAACACAAGTAATTGCTATAAAAGCTTCTTGAAAGCTGTTAGCTAATTGTTCGAAATCGCATCAAAATTGCTTCATCAGTTTTTGCGCATCAAACTATAAAAATAATTAAGTTTAATGATATGATCATAATAAATAAAAACCCTTTCGAATACGAGGTCGACGGACATTAACTTAGAATGTTGCAAAACTTAAAATGTCATAGGACTACTAGATTATATACCTACGTATATAAATCTTTACACTAGAACAAGATCATTACGTCTGTAGGTACGTTGATGCAAACTAACATTGTTATAATATAGAGTTATTTATATTTAGACAGACCATTTATTTAGTTGGAACGTTTCGAAATGACGTTCTAAATTCCATTATCATATAGGTATAGCAGATTTCATAATACAAAATCGTGCACTAAAAGGTCTTGTAAGGACAGATGTTATAAAGAGGTGTTATGGGCTTGAATATATCTTTGTATCATCAGTAAATAGTTTATTTCAAAATTTACAACTTGTTTGTTTGTAAATTGACTCGTAATAAATAATTAATTGAAACGTAATAATTAATTTTACAATAATAACTCAAATGTTTACTTTTTAATTTGGTTTTTGTTAAAGAAATTTGCTAAAGAAAAATAATTTAGAGGGTACATTCGGAGTATTGGTACTAGAACCAAGACTAAAGTCACCTTTACATAAGTACTAGCATGAATCTTCGGTATCAGACACATTATAATCTATAGATCTACAAATAGATTTCCTCTTGGTTTTATGCTATAACTTTTATACTGTAACCTATAAATAAAATTAAATCAGGACACTCTAAACATTCCTAGCTCTACATCCCTTTAGATCATCACTCCATACATTATTCTTACAAGGCATTTACCATTTGGAATGAAACAAAAAAAAGGTCATTGCAATCATTTCTTCACATCCTGGATCTAACTACCTTATTTGGTAGGAAAATCTTTTATAGTACAGAGGAAATATCCTTTGAATACGTAATTTAGAAATTTACTATGTGTACAAGGTCAATAATATAAGCAAGGGTTAATAAACAATCAACTTAATTAATAATTAATTTTAATTAATTATCACGCATTTAATTTAAAATATAATTAAGAAATAATTTACAGACGAAAGCTCAGGAACAAACAAATTCAATAAACAGGCAAATACATTATTTATATCTAATTTTATCACTCGCATAAAAAATACGAAAACGAGATTTAAAGAACATTTTTTGCAATATAAAATACTCAAAAAGGTGCAAATAATAGATAATATGTTTTATTTTTATGTATGGGTCCCAAAAATACAGAGTAATACTATATGTGACGTCACGTTATACAGGGTGTCCCACCGTCGGTATTCTAAACTCAATGGAGGTTATAGTTTTGCATACGCTGAGTATGTAAAAAATACTTATACGTATACATAACTACAGATGCATTTTTTTTTTAAATAGATGAATTCTTAAAACTCTTTGTGTACACCCATAACAAGCAACCCGCCCAACTTTGCCACCCGCACGTGAGCTATCGTTTAATATTATTTTTTCATAGACAGAATGCAAATTAGAGAAGCGTTATATGCCGGCTGCGCGAAGCTAGAGAAGAAAACATGAATTTTAAGGAGCAAAAAATTTTTGGCGTAATTTTGTTGATAAGTATTTTTTACGTGATCAGTGTATGCAAGTCATCAAATTCATTATGCTTTTGGCACTAAAAATAAGAACCTACTTTTCCGTTTTTGAAGTCGGTTTTTTAACGTAGTTTTAATAGTTTTTAACCTATGTAGTTTTTTTGTTTGAGTGGGAATCGCCCTAAAGTCGACTAAAGTCACTATCGGTATACTAAGCGCGAAGAGACTTTAATGAAGTCACGTCAGCGGCCGGCGTAAATCTATACTAATATTATAAAGCTGAAGAGTTTGTTTGTTTGTTTGTTTGTTTGAACGCGCTAATCTCGGGAACTACTGGTCCGATTTGAAAAATTCTTTCGGTGTTAGATAGCTCATTTATCGAGGAAGGCTATAGGCTATATACCATCACGCTACGACCAACAGGAGAGGAGCCACGGGGGTGAAACCGCGCGGAGCGGCTAGTATCCAAATAAGTAGCGAGGAGCGAAGCAACGAGCGTGATAAGTAAACTCTTGAACAGAAGCGACTTTAGGGCGATTCCCACTCAAACAAAAAAACTACATAGGTTAAAAACTATTAAAACTACGTTAAAAAACCGACTTCAAAAACGGAAAAGTAGGTTCTTATTTTTAGTGCCAAAAGCATAATGAATTTGATGACTTGCATACACTGATCACGTAAAAAATACTTATCAACAAAATTACGCCAAAAATTTTTTGCTCCTTAAAATTCATGTTTTCTTCTCTAGCTTCGCGCAGCCGGCATATAACGCTTCTCTAATTTGCATTCTGTCTATGAAAAAATAATATTAAACGATAGCTCACGTGCGGGTGGCAAAGTTGGGCGGGTTGCTTGTTATGGGTGTACACAAAGAGTTTTAAGAATTCATCTATTTAAAAAAAAAATGCATCTGTAGTTATGTATACGTATAAGTATTTTTTACATACTCAGCGTATGCAAAACTATAACCTCCATTGAGTTTAGAATACCGACGGTGGGACACCCTGTATAACGTGACGTCACATATAGTATTACTCTGTATTTTTGGGACCCATACATAAAAATAAAACATATTATCTATTATTTGCACCTTTTTGAGTATTTTATATTGCAAAAAATGTTCTTTAAATCTCGTTTTCGTATTTTTTATGCGAGTGATAAAATTATAAATAATGTATTTGCCTGTTTATTGTATTTTTTGTTTGTTTCTGAGCTTTCGTCTGTAAATTATTTCTTAATTATATTTTAAATTAAATGCGTGATAATTAATTAAATTTATTAATTATTAATTAAGTTGATTGTTTATTAACCCTTGCTTATATGACTGATAATTCCTAGAAAATTCTCAAATCTTCGTTATTTCAATCAGCCAAAACTCCGCCTACATATAAATCATTAGTATTTAATGTTTTCTAGAGTTGTCATAAAGCATGAGTAATTAGTGATTTCAATTTGTTGCCAGTTTATTACTAATGTTGCAATTTATGTAATAAAACAAGGACGACTGTGGCAACGGTCAGCACTGATTATGCAGCATTTATATCGTTTAATATAGCTTTTAACCGCATTTATATTTTTAGTCAAAATAATAATAGTTTAAAAAAACTAAAAAACACGCTTTTTATAGAAAACCGAACTAAAAAATAGAAAATTTTATCAAATTAGTGTATTATCATCGGTTCTCAATAAATCTACAAAGTTTGAACGAAATCTGGCCGTTTAAAGTGGGTCAAAATCGCGCCCAAAGAAGTCGGTTACAAACATACAGGTGAAGCTAATATAAAGCGTGTAAAAAAGAATGTATTCACATAGTCGTAATATGTATTATGAATTATATAAAAAAGGCTTTATACTATTTTTCTGTAATATATTTAATATTTATATCAAACCAAATGCATTCATACCAATCTAACTATTCTTTAGGAAATAAATGAAAAATAATATTATAAGTATGGCGTTTATCTTTTGACTCTTTGTAGAAGCTTTCTTTCGATTCGGTAACAGATAATCTATAATGTGTAATAAAATGCAATAATAACATATTATCTTTTAAAAAATTTCACATGTAACTTATCTTGGAAGGAAAAAAAACTTCGGAAAGACCGCCAAGCAAGTGAAAAGCCTCGATAGAAAATCTATACATATAATAAAATCGTAGGAAAGTCAAAACTGTACATTGAATATTTTTTTAAAAGAATACATAATCCATGATCTATAATCGATATAGAAGCCAAAAATATAGTTTTTAGAATTTTTGTCTGTTTGTCTGTTTGTCTGTTTGTCTGTTTGTCTGTTTGTCTGTTTGTCTGTTTGTCTGTATGTTTGACCGAGCTAATCTCGAAAAGTACTGCATAGATTTACTTCAAATTTTGCATGAATATTCCTAAGAGGTCGGGTGAGGATAGTTTAAACATATTATCATGATATCACCTTCGGGGGAGGAGCTGTGAGCCTTTATTTTTCTTACATATTCCATGTACTACGACAGCGTACAATCTAAAGACTCATGTTTAAATGTTGGTTTCGAGTAAGCCATGCTATTATCTAGCTTTACAAAATAAAAACTATGTCTTTTACGTAATTTGGGCAGAGAAACAGTTAAATGAATCTTAGCAGTATAAAGACAAATTTGAAACAGCGCCATCTATGAAGTGTTAGAAAAATCAAACACACGTTAACTATTGGAAATTAATAATCAAATGACGCATATATAATATGTTGTTTGACAATATCTAGATGGACACTATAAAAATTATGCCATTTAAGTAACTTGGGAAGAGAAACATAGTTTAAAGAATGTAAGTTGTATAATGTTAATTTTGTAACAGCGCCATCTATGAGATTTCGTAAAAATCAAATCAATTTAGATGTTAACACTACCGAATACACAGTTGGAAATTAATAATTTAAATTTAATTATGTTATTTATTTAACTCTTTAGCCCATATCTTCCCTTCCCTATAAGGTATATTTCGTGTAAATAATAAATATACTACATTTTTTAAAGTGAGGGTAGATGTTTATTATTTTAAGTAAAACTAGACACCATTATCTACAGTTAATCTAATATTGATTGCGTTCATTAGTTACAATTTTAAAAATCTTCGTATTTTATAAATTTACTAGCTTACCGCCCGCGGGTTCGTCCGCTTTGTCTAAAACCTAATAAATTATATACTAAAACCTTCCTCTTGAATCAGTCTATCTATTAAAAAAACCGCATCAAAATCCGTTGCGAAGTTTTAAAGATTTAAGCATACAAAGGGACATAGGGACAGAGAAAGCGACTTTTTTTATACTATGTAGTGATATTTATAAAGCAATTGAATGCCATAAAACCAAAAATATCAAATGCAATCTTCGTGTTTTGTCAATTTTCACCATCATGCGTTCCCACAAAAAGTAAGTTGTTACTGATAGGTATTTATTTTTTATAATGATAGCAATTCATGTTTTTTGTTGGTAGGTATTATATTACACTTTTAGAATGAAATAATAAAATGATGAATTCTTTTATTATTTTGAGGTGCATTGGGAACAGTAGTTTTTGATAAAATTTTATTTGTAAGTAGCTTTTTTTATAGATTTACAGTTAACTTTTGATTTTGTTATTTACTGATTCAATGCTTATAAAATTATATCGCCTTTAGAAGACGATTTCTGCTGATATTTTTACAACACCATTTGAAAATTGATGATTTGATGGTAAAGATAGTAGCAGCAAGGATTAAGTGGAAATTAGTAATCATCCGCTCCGTCAATTTTTGACTGAAGTTAATGTCCAACGTCCAATGGTTCAATCATTGGAAGTATCTCGGGAAATTTTGGAGGATATTTTTCAGGAAGGAGAGGAGGGGCAGCCAACCACATATCAAACGACTACGTTTTAGTACCGAAAAAAATGTTATTTCAAATGAAACGTAAATTTTGCACAAACAACTGTACAAGTAATGTTTTGTATTTTGACTTTGCGGTTATCTGATTATAATATTTATCGTTATGGCTATCGAGGTACCGACCGTACTGGGATCAGAGTACATGATACAGTTCATCATCCAGGATTGCTAAGAGCATTTTAACACTGAAAAAGATGTTTTCTTTGAATCGTAGTTGCTTCATTTATTTATTTTTAATCATTTTACATAATATGTTTTATATTTTATAAATATAATATCATTTTCATTATTTAAGTAGATAAAATAAATTATGTAACGGTTTTATAAGAAAACACAGTATATTTATTAGGCGACGGTGATTTCTTCCAGGCAAAAGATATTCATCAGCTCAATAAAATTGAATAGTATGTTGTTAGTTATTCTTTAGATTCACAATTGTAATGAGCATTTCCGCAAGCAAGTTGTATCGTAGTTTAGATATATCATAGTTTTGACATATTAAAGTTCCAACAAAACCCTCAAATTTTTGAGCAGGGTTGAGCAAGATAATTTGAAAAATGTGCCGTGTTAAGTATTATAGAAAAGGTTAGTTCGTTGGTAATTATTATTTCTTCTTCATTTACATGTTGTTAGTAAAAATAAACTTTGATTAACAGTCAAAGTATATTTTAACTAATACTACTTAATATCTATTATACCTACTTATGTTCAGTATTTATCTGTATTATTCATCATCATCAGCCCATATACGTTCCCACTGCTGGGACACGGGCCTCCTATGAGGGTACAGGCCATAATCCACCACGCTGGCCAAGTGCGTGTTGGCGGATGACACATGTCATCGAACTGTTTTAATTCTTCGACATGTCGGTTTCCTCACGATGTTTTCCTTCACCGTTCGAGCAGTGGTGATGTTACAACATGCGCAGATAAATTGAAAAATCAATTTATTTCCTGCGCGCTCGCCTGGTCTCGAACCCCGGACTTATCGATTCGAAGTCCGAGGTCTCACCACTGAGCCACCACTGTTATCTGTATTATTATTGCTTGGTAATTAATATATTTTCATGTCGTATACCTAATTATAAACATAAGTTTGATGTGTAATTAGCTGGATTTATTTTTACACACTCACAGACTTATATTTTATGTTAAAAGAGTGTTAATAGTGTAAAGCGCGTCACACACGGTGAAGATACTATAATATTTTATCTTAAGATACTGTTATATTTTATATCACAGTATCTTAACGCATCCGGTATCAGCGTTCGGACCATAATTTTTCTTTTTGTCATTGCGTACTAAGACCCCTGTAGAACCGCCATCCTTTTACAAATGACGCGAAATTTTGTGGGTAATAAAATATAACAGTATCTTAAGATAAAATATTATAGTATCTTCACCGTGTGTGACGCGCTTAAATCATGA
The DNA here is from genome assembly GCF_061535455.1 of Colias philodice. Taxonomy (NCBI): domain Eukaryota; kingdom Metazoa; phylum Arthropoda; class Insecta; order Lepidoptera; family Pieridae; genus Colias; species Colias philodice. Next base: position 704,130 of record NC_143112.1, read on the forward strand.
TATTTTTTCACAATTAATAATAATCCTTTTTTCTAATGGTGTTGGCATTAAATTAAACCGCGCTGTCGTTTCGTTCACAAAAAGTGATGTTATGAGGAGCATATTCGGTCCTCATATCATAAAAAATCTGTGCGAAAACAATAAACACGTGTGAGGCCCTCACGGCAGATCGGGGCGGTCTGACGCGAAGTGGGGACAGCGTTGTCACTGTATCGCTCTTGCCACGCTGTTCAACAGACTTATTCGATAGTTCAGTTTTGTGTTAAGACCGGTGTGACAACCAACCCGTGAGACAACCAAACCCGGTCTCCCCTACTATCCCGTGAGACCGAAACCTTCACTGAGAGGGTATGACGTCTCACAGCTGATCGCAAACGGCATATTGTACTATCCCGTGAGACCGAAACCCTCACTGAGAGGGAATTACGTCTCACTACTGATCACGACAGTCATATTTTATCTCGAGAATCTGAAACTTTACTCAATATGAAGACCGTTTGACAAATATTAGGGTGCATCATAATATTATTCGATCTCTTGAAGATGAACATGAGTATAAGCAATGACTAGAGTAGGGACGCGAATATTACAATTATATGAGACAAGAACGATTAATAAGTTTGTTTAATGAAAGATTAAGAATTGAAACTATTCGGTCTCTGGAAACGGACGAATAGCGAGAGGCCCGTCTTACTGCAGACAGATTTCGTCATAGTCTTAATGACTTGAGGTAAACAATCTACGAATTCGGTGGTGTGGTCTGACAAATATAAAAGTGGGTTTGCTTATAACCTCACAATTGATTACAGATCATCTTCTGTAAAGGCGTAGTATGTTCTTTTTGTAATGCTTTAAAGTGTAGTAAGGAGTCGGCTTTCATTTGAAGATACACCGGAACCTTTGAAATCACTACTTTTAGAGGAACATACTGTGCAATGTAAACTGTTATTAGACAATATTCGCTCTTATAGTAGCGCGTTTCAAATGATCCTTTGGTGCTCAATAATTATCAGAAGGTCCGTTCATGCTTACTTTTAAGATACAAGGTCAATTTTACCATTTGATAGGATCCCTTTTGCCTGTAGGCCAACCTAAGTTTGTTTAAATAGGTATTTTTTGTATTCAACTACAACGAATAGTGGAATACAAGAAATCAATATTTCTCAAATTTAAAACTGAACTCATTTCACAATTTTAGAACAGGTTAATTCGTATGTATGCAGTTTTAAATCGACATTAGAAGCTTTTCCTCAAGATGGTGATATCGGCACCCAGGAACTCCCTGGACGTGTTATAACGCCCAGGCCACAGTATTACAAATTTTTCCTAAAATAGAGCAACGAATGTATTTTCGCATAGCAACGGAGGGGAACTCGCAGGGGGTCAAGTGACGCGTCACGCGGGCCACTTACCACAAACATGCTTAGTTTGTGGTACCGAGCGCGAAAGAAAGTCATCGTGTTTTTAGTAAAGTTACTATGTTAACTAACGTAATTTAATACTTAAGTACATATTCTATAATGGTGTGCTCAAACTGTTAATCTACATTTAATTTAGATTATTATATTTTGATACTAAGTAATGTAGAATTTAAATCAAATTCATTCATGTTTTCTTCAGATTTTAAGATTTTCTTATCAGAGTGTTCAATTTTAATGTAAGTAGTTAAATTTTATAAGAGACAATAATTAAGAACATTCAAAAATAAAGTGTCACGTATTTTTTTTAAACGACGAATGACGAAAAACGACCTAATCGCGGACGAAGTCGCGGGCAACAGCTAGTCTATACATATAATAAAATCGTAGGAAAGTCAAAACTGTACATTGAATATTTTTTTAAAAGAATACATAATCCATGATCTATAATCGATATAGAAGCCAAAAATATAGTTTTTAGAATTTTTGTCTGTTTGTCTGTTTGTCTGTTTGTCTGTTTGTCTGTTTGTCTGTATGTTTGACCGAGCTAATCTCGAAAAGTACTGCATAGATTTACTTCAAATTTTGCATGAATATTCCTAAGAGGTCGGGTGAGGATAGTTTAAACATATTATCATGATATCACCTTCGGGGGAGGAGCTGTGAGCCTTTATTTTTCTTACATATTCCATGTACTACGACAGCGTACAATCTAAAGACTCATGTTTAAATGTTGGTTTCGAGTAAGCCATGCTATTATCTAGCTTTACAAAATAAAAACTATGTCTTTTACGTAATTTGGGCAGAGAAACAGTTAAATGAATCTTAGCAGTATAAAGACAAATTTGAAACAGCGCCATCTATGAAGTGTTAGAAAAATCAAACACACGTTAACTATTGGAAATTAATAATCAAATGACGCATATATAATATGTTGTTTGACAATATCTAGATGGACACTATAAAAATTATGCCATTTAAGTAACTTGGGAAGAGAAACATAGTTTAAAGAATGTAAGTTGTATAATGTTAATTTTGTAACAGCGCCATCTATGAGATTTCGTAAAAATCAAATCAATTTAGATGTTAACACTACCGAATACACAGTTGGAAATTAATAATTTAAATTTAATTATGTTATTTATTTAACTCTTTAGCCCATATCTTCCCTTCCCTATAAGGTATATTTCGTGTAAATAATAAATATACTACATTTTTTAAAGTGAGGGTAGATGTTTATTATTTTAAGTAAAACTAGACACCATTATCTACAGTTAATCTAATATTGATTGCGTTCATTAGTTACAATTTTAAAAATCTTCGTATTTTATAAATTTACTAGCTTACCGCCCGCGGGTTCGTCCGCTTTGTCTAAAACCTAATAAATTATATACTAAAACCTTCCTCTTGAATCAGTCTATCTATTAAAAAAACCGCATCAAAATCCGTTGCGAAGTTTTAAAGATTTAAGCATACAAAGGGACATAGGGACAGAGAAAGCGACTTTTTTTATACTATGTAGTGATATTTATAAAGCAATTGAATGCCATAAAACCAAAAATATCAAATGCAATCTTCGTGTTTTGTCAATTTTCACCATCATGCGTTCCCACAAAAAGTAAGTTGTTACTGATAGGTATTTATTTTTTATAATGATAGCAATTCATGTTTTTTGTTGGTAGGTATTATATTACACTTTTAGAATGAAATAATAAAATGATGAATTCTTTATTATTTTGAGGTGCATTGGGAACAGTAGTTTTTGATAAAATTTTATTTGTAAGTAGCTTTTTTTATAGATTTACAGTTAACTTTTGATTTTGTTATTTACTGATTCAATGCTTATAAAATTATATCGCCTTTAGAAGACGATTTCTGCTGATATTTTTACAACACCATTTGAAAATTGATGATTTGATGGTAAAGATAGTAGCAGCAAGGATTAAGTGGAAATTAGTAATCATCCGCTCCGTCAATTTTTGACTGAAGTTAATGTCCAACGTCCAATGGTTCAATCATTGGAAGTATCTCGGGAAATTTTGGAGGATATTTTTCAGGAAGGAGAGGAGGGGCAGCCAACCACATATCAAACGACTACGTTTTAGTACCGAAAAAAATGTTATTTCAAATGAAACGTAAATTTTGCACAAACAACTGTACAAGTAATGTTTTGTATTTTGACTTTGCGGTTATCTGATTATAATATTTATCGTTATGGCTATCGAGGTACCGACCGTACTGGGATCAGAGTACATGATACAGTTCATCATCCAGGATTGCTAAGAGCATTTTAACACTGAAAAAGATGTTTTCTTTGAATCGTAGTTGCTTCATTTATTTATTTTTAATCATTTTACATAATATGTTTTATATTTTATAAATATAATATCATTTTCATTATTTAAGTAGATAAAATAAATTATGTAACGGTTTTATAAGAAAACACAGTATATTTATTAGGCGACGGTGATTTCTTCCAGGCAAAAGATATTCATCAGCTCAATAAAATTGAATAGTATGTTGTTAGTTATTCTTTAGATTCACAATTGTAATGAGCATTTCCGCAAGCAAGTTGTATCGTAGTTTAGATATATCATAGTTTTGACATATTAAAGTTCCAACAAAACCCTCAAATTTTTGAGCAGGGTTGAGCAAGATAATTTGAAAAATGTGCCGTGTTAAGTATTATAGAAAAGGTTAGTTCGTTGGTAATTATTATTTCTTCTTCATTTACATGTTGTTAGTAAAAATAAACTTTGATTAACAGTCAAAGTATATTTTAACTAATACTACTTAATATCTATTATACCTACTTATGTTCAGTATTTATCTGTATTATTCATCATCATCAGCCCATATACGTTCCCACTGCTGGGACACGGGCCTCCTATGAGGGTACAGGCCATAATCCACCACGCTGGCCAAGTGCGTGTTGGCGGATGACACATGTCATCGAACTGTTTTAATTCTTCGACATGTCGGTTTCCTCACGATGTTTTCCTTCACCGTTCGAGCAGTGGTGATGTTACAACATGCGCAGATAAATTGAAAAATCAATTTATTTCCTGCGCGCTCGCCTGGTCTCGAACCCCGGACTTATCGATTCGAAGTCCGAGGTCTCACCACTGAGCCACCACTGTTATCTGTATTATTATTGCTTGGTAATTAATATATTTTCATGTCGTATACCTAATTATAAACATAAGTTTGATGTGTAATTAGCTGGATTTATTTTTACACACTCACAGACTTATATTTTATGTTAAAAGAGTGTTAATAGTGTAAAGCGCGTCACACACGGTGAAGATACTATAATATTTTATCTTAAGATACTGTTATATTTTATATCACAGTATCTTAACGCATCCGGTATCAGCGTTCGGACCATAATTTTTCTTTTTGTCATTGCGTACTAAGACCCCTGTAGAACCGCCATCCTTTTACAAATGACGCGAAATTTTGTGGGTAATAAAATATAACAGTATCTTAAGATAAAATATTATAGTATCTTCACCGTGTGTGACGCGCTTAAATCATGATATTTTTTCACAATTAATAATAATCCTTTTTTCTAATGGTGTTGGCATTAAATTAAACCGCGCTGTCGTTTCGTTCACAAAAAGTGATGTTATGAGGAGCATATTCGGTCCTCATATCATAAAAAATCTGTGCGAAAACAATAAACACGTGTGAGGCCCTCACGGCAGATCGGGGCGGTCTGACGCGAAGTGGGGACAGCGTTGTCACTGTATCGCTCTTGCCACGCTGTTCAACAGACTTATTCGATAGTTCAGTTTTGTGTTAAGACCGGTGTGACAACCAACCCGTGAGACAACCAAACCCGGTCTCCCCTACTATCCCGTGAGACCGAAACCTTCACTGAGAGGGTATGACGTCTCACAGCTGATCGCAAACGGCATATTGTACTATCCCGTGAGACCGAAACCCTCACTGAGAGGGAATTACGTCTCACTACTGATCACGACAGTCATATTTTATCTCGAGAATCTGAAACTTTACTCAATATGAAGACCGTTTGACAAATATTAGGGTGCATCATAATATTATTCGATCTCTTGAAGATGAACATGAGTATAAGCAATGACTAGAGTAGGGACGCGAATATTACAATTATATGAGACAAGAACGATTAATAAGTTTGTTTAATGAAAGATTAAGAATTGAAACTATTCGGTCTCTGGAAACGGACGAATAGCGAGAGGCCCGTCTTACTGCAGACAGATTTCGTCATAGTCTTAATGACTTGAGGTAAACAATCTACGAATTCGGTGGTGTGGTCTGACAAATATAAAAGTGGGTTTGCTTATAACCTCACAATTGATTACAGATCATCTTCTGTAAAGGCGTAGTATGTTCTTTTTGTAATGCTTTAAAGTGTAGTAAGGAGTCGGCTTTCATTTGAAGATACACCGGAACCTTTGAAATCACTACTTTTAGAGGAACATACTGTGCAATGTAAACTGTTATTAGACAATATTCGCTCTTATAGTAGCGCGTTTCAAATGATCCTTTGGTGCTCAATAATTATCAGAAGGTCCGTTCATGCTTACTTTTAAGATACAAGGTCAATTTTACCATTTGATAGGATCCCTTTTGCCTGTAGGCCAACCTAAGTTTGTTTAAATAGGTATTTTTTGTATTCAACTACAACGAATAGTGGAATACAAGAAATCAATATTTCTCAAATTTAAAACTGAACTCATTTCACAATTTTAGAACAGGTTAATTCGTATGTATGCAGTTTTAAATCGACATTAGAAGCTTTTCCTCAAGATGGTGATATCGGCACTCAGGAACTCCCTGGACGTGTTATAACGCCCAGGCCACAGTATTACAAATTTTTCCTAAAATAGAGCAACGAATGTATTTTCGCATAGCAACGGAGGGGAACTCGCAGGGGGTCAAGTGACGCGTCACGCGGGCCACTTACCACAAACATGCTTAGTTTGTGGTACCGAGCGCGAAAGAAAGTCATCGTGTTTTTAGTAAAGTTACTATGTTAACTAACGTAATTTAATACTTAAGTACATATTCTATAATGGTGTGCTCAAACTGTTAATCTACATTTAATTTAGATTATTATATTTTGATACTAAGTAATGTAGAATTTAAATCAAATTCATTCATGTTTTCTTCAGATTTTAAGATTTTCTTATCAGAGTGTTCAATTTTAATGTAAGTAGTTAAATTTTATAAGAGACAATAATTAAGAACATTCAAAAATAAAGTGTCACGTATTTTTTTTAAACGACGAATGACGAAAAACGACCTAATCGCGGACGAAGTCGCGGGCAACAGCTAGTCTTATATATAAAATTCTCGTGTCACAATGTTAGTCTGCATACTCCTCCGAAACAGGTGGACCGATTCTCATGAAATTTTCTGTGCATATCGGGTAAGTCTGAGAATCGGCCAACATCTATTTTTCATATGTACCACGGGCGAAGCCGGGGCGGACCGCTAGTTATTATCTAAAATAAAGTACCTATTATCTACTTTTTAAAGACTAAATTCTTTGTTCAGTTGTAAGATTCCCATGATCCCACTTGAAAATCTATAATTATCTATACCTGTTCACCTCTACATCTAGTATTTATTACAAGAACATATAAATAATAACAATATTGATGATTTTCGGAAGTATGAAGGTTCTCTCTTTGTAATATAATGATCAATTACTCATGTATTGAACTTCCGAGTATTGGAATTATTATAACTAGCTATTATTCATTATATTGCATACTAGCTTTCCGCCCGCGGCTTCGCCCGCGCAGTCAAAGAAAAACCCGCATAGTTCCCGTTCCCGTGGGATTTCCGGGATATAACCTATCCTATGTCCCGGGGTAAAAAGTAGCCTATGTCCTTTCTCGGGTATCAAAATAGCTCCATACCAAATTTCATAAAAATTGGTTCGGTAGTTTAGGCGTTATTGAGTAACAGACAGACAGACAGAGTTACTTTCGCATTTATAATATTAATATGGATTCTATTATTGTTTTGTCTGACGGTGTTAACAAGGAGATTATTTTTCGACTTCTTTTATATTTAAAAACTTCAAAAACATTTAATTAAGGATGAATGTTATTAATTGCGTTACTAAAAATACATAATATAATGGCGTACAAAAACTAAGCAAAAGCGGCATTATTGCTAGGTAGCAATTTCTACCAGGTAACTCTACATTTGTGTTATAATATCTATACTAATATTATAAAGCTGAAGAGTTTGTTTGTTTGAACGCGCTAATCTCAGGAACTACTGGTCCGATTTGAAAAATTCTTTCGATGTTATATAGCCCATTTATCGAGGAAGGTTATAGGATATACCTATAAGACCAACAGGAGTAAAACCGCGGGGTATAGCTAGTGTTTAGCATTGTACTTAGGATCAATTATATTTTTAAGTGTCTACTTAGTGCTTGATTTAAGCTTCCTTAAGTAATGAATAATTTTTTAAATCAATACATATTATTTATTTAGTACCGGTTCGTAAAACAATTTCATAAAAGGACTGACCTTAAAGTTTAAGCTTAAAAATCATAAAAAAACTCTTTATTAACATGTGGTCAATATTATATTTCAACAATATAAGTACTTAAAAACTACTTAACTTACTTGCGATAAAAAATGGATTATTCTTATCGATTTACTTTTTATTTTTTATAAAAGGATGTCCTTATTACACATTAGTATGCGCTTTGACGTTTAGTTCCTTCTTTTAATATATTAATTAACAATCTCTCCATTTATGGGCTACGGAAAGTCACCACGAACATACATAAAGCCAAAAATGAACATTCGTGAAGGTATAGAAAATAATAATTTATTCAGCTACTAGCTTTCCGCCCGCGGCTTCGCCCGCGTTTTCAGAGAAAAACCCGTTCCCGTAGGATTTCCGGGATAAAACCTATCCTATGTCCTTTCTCGGGTATCAAAATATATCTATACCAAATTTCATGCAAATTGGTTCAGTAGTTCAGGCGTGATTGAGTAACAGACAGACAGACAGAGTTACTTTCGCATTTATAATATTAGTATGGATTATCATTCATGTATGTATGTATGTAAAAGTACAATTTCTGAGCAAACAGTGTATCCATACTAATATTATAAAACTGAATAGTTTGTTTGTTTGTTTGAACGCGCTAATCTCAGGAACTACTGGTCCGATTACTTGCTCTAGCTCTATGTTCGTTTGGACCGGCTTCTGACCGGATTGCACATTACTTCCTTAAACTAGCTGTTCCCGCGGATTTACCCGCAGTATTCCGCTGTGGGCCTTAGCGTGATGATATATAGTCTATAGCCTTCCTCGATAAATGTTCTATCTAAAACCGAAAGAATTTTTCAAATCAGACCAGTAATTCCCGAGATTAGCGCGTTCAAACAAACTCTTCAGATTTATAATATTAGTATAGATTATACAGTTTTCTAAGAAAACAAAGTTATTCCAAGTGAAGACAAACAAGATGGTACAGTCAAGTTTAATTATTACCAACATACCAGTAATGTCAAGTTCGAATATATATATTATCTGTGCAATAAATTAAACTAACAATTTCCTCTTTATTATATATCGTTGGATGTAATCGTAACTTTGAGTTACGACGTAAACACAAGTTAAATGATAATTAAATTAAGATTAAAATACGTTTAATATTATTAAGATCAAGAGTTTGTTTGAACGCGCTAATATCAGGAACCACGAGTCTAACTAGAAAAATTATTTCACTGCTACACAGTACATTATTTTATCGAGGAAGGCATTGATGGTGATATATATAGTCTATAGGCTATACATCATCAAGCTAAGATAAAAAGGAGCGGAGTAATGCGGGTAGAACCGCAGGGCACAGCTAGTAGTTAAATATAAATCTGAGGTAAGTTTTATAAATAGCGCGAATACTACACGAATTATATTTTTCGAAAGGTAAGTTTTAATTTATAAACAAATCGTGAATTTGAATCCAAGAAAAAATGCATTTATTTTGATCAAGAATATACCTATTATCTGGAATTGAAAGTTCGAATTTCTTCTGCTGATCCTACAAGCAAGATACAAAAAACTGTGATAGTATCCAAAAACTTTTTTTATTAACGTTCTATAAATAATCTTCATAAAATATAGCCGTATATTACTAAGCAAAATAGATTATTTACAATACAAACATAATTCATTAGGTACTTAAAGTTACACGTCTAACTTAGAACTTAGATCTAAGTACATGTAACCTTATTTTTCGAGCATTTGATTAATAACAACCCAAATGTTAATTATACTATGTAGTATCAACTTGATTTATCATTTGTTGCAAGTACGATGCGCAGCTAATGACTCGTCAATCTAAATCCGTGTAGCGTCAGCAAAGAATTAAAAAATAATTTTTAATTATTTTATTCAATGATAACAGTAATTGTTATTATAATTTTTAAATATGACACGTTCAATTAAATGAAATGCTTAAGAAAGTTTCTCAATCAGCTGTGAAAATAATACAAATAGTGTTTCTGGGGACTAAATTAATTAAAAATAATGTTTATATGGGCTAGATGATGTTGTTTTTGATTCACATTTTTTTCTGAAAAAGCCTATATTTAGATAATAGGTCACTTTGTTGTACTTGTTATTTACAATTTGTATCATTAAGATTAATTATTCAACTAAACTTTTAGCAGTAACGCTTTTGAATTACACACAAATTATTTAAACTTATGTCACGATTATCACACGTTTTTTATTATGATTTTTTTGCCATCAGTACAATCCCATTAGCGCCTTCTCGACCTCGGTACAGTACTGGTCACATAACAGTTGCATTTTTTGTAATCCACTTGTTTTGCGTAATTGTAACATTATTATACATACATACATATATTGAAAGTAATAAGCTTTACTCTTATATACGATGTGATGATTATGTTTTTTTTTTATAGAAATAACTAGCTTTCCGCCCGCGGTTTCGCCCGCTTTGTCTAAAACCTAATAAATTACCTATATTATACTAAAACCTTCCTCGAGATCCAGTCTATTTAAAAAAAACCGCATCAAAATATGTTGCGTAGTTTTAAAGATTTAAGCATAAGCATAGGGACCGAGAAATAAACTTTGTTTTATGATAGTCACATTTTTAGCGAATGTTCAAAAACGATAAATAAACCAAAGCATTAAAAATTTAGTAATAATATAATAAATAATTTATTAGTTCATGAAATGTGATTTTGGGAGAGTTTTGGCGATAATTATTCTCATAGAAAAAATTAAAATGGGTAACGTAAATGTAGCATGCCCGCACTGCTGCTGAAATAATAAAATAATAATTGACTGGCCGCGGCCGGTTGGCTTGGTTTTAGTGGCCCTGTCTTTCAAGCCAGAGGTCATGGGTTCGATTCCCACCCGGAGCAAATATTTGTGTGATGAACATAGATGTTTGTTCTGTGTGTGGGTGTTAATTATCTTTATAAGTATTTATTTAAAATTTTATATGTATGTTTATCAGCCATCTTGTTTCCATAACACAAGCGAAAGCTTAGTATGGGATCAGATCGTGCCGTGTGTGAAAATTGTCCCGAAATATTTATTTATTTTTATTTTAATCATCTAAAATAGCATCTAAAAAAGACGTGTGACACTCGGGGACTGCCGCGGTAAAGCTATTGCATGCTATGCCTTCAAGCCACACCTCCGTGTCCGTCAGAGTGGGGAGCGTGAGGTTTTTTTGTTACGGAAATTCTGGATTCTGTCCCCGCGCTCAAGGCCCGCGAAGAAGAAGCTATGCAATGGCTTAAATCAGTGACTAAACTTATCTAGGTAATTTTATTTATCAAATACCCATCAAAAGCTTTCACCAAGTTATTAAATAACAATAAAATACACGCTCCATAAATCCAATTTCGGCGTGTTTGTAACATTTTTGATACTAACGTATAATTCCGCTTGTCTGCTTTAAAACAATACGATTTCGACATATTGTAATGGTGCATTTACACTTTCGTATTCACCTCGTGAATCGGTGGAACATTCGTATTCGAGTGTTGTCTCGTACTATTGTCAATAGATGTGTAAATACAGTAAGTTCGTGTTCGCCATTTATGCCCTTTGATTAGATCTACAGGACAGAGCTTTGTGCTTATGATAATATACATAATATTATGAAAAAAAAAAGTAATTTAACATGATTTTAAAAGAGCAACTACAGTGTTTGGTCTTAAACAAAGTCTAGTTGAATGAATAAATGTTTGTATTCAAGTTTTCTTACGTCTGAACAACCAAACCCACCCAAACATTGGAGAGTCTCTAAAGCACGCTTAGTGCATAGCAATTACTCTTTTTAAAATTATTCAATGTAGAGAAATGGTTTGGTTACTTTTTGATATGCATGTTCGTTATCCACCTCGCTATTCGCACGAATGTGTAAACGCACCATAACATTCTGCTTCGTCAAACAATGTGTTTGTTTAGCAAATTCGGTTCGACAATTAGACAATATCTGCTTTATTACAATTGGGTTACATCCGTCTGTCTGTCCGTAACAATACCTAGAATTGCTATGCAATCAAAGTATTATATTAGAGAGTTATGATGGATATAAGATTAAGGGTCGTGAGTCGTGACTTCAATGGAGATGTTTTAGTTTATGACGTATGTCGTATGTTGCTCCAAAGTTATTTTTTTTGCCATATTTGATTGTTCTATTAACATCTGATTGATATATAATACTAGGTTTCCGCCAGCGGCTTCGCCCGCGCAGTCAAAGAAAAACCCGCATAGTTTCCGTTCCCGTGGGATTTCCGGGATAAAACCTATCCTATATCCCGGGGTAAAAAGTAGCCTATGTCCTTTCTCGGGTATCAAAATATCTCTTTACCAAATTTCATGCAAATTGGTTCAGTAGATAAGGCGTGATTGAGTAACAGACAGACAGACAGAGTTACTTTCGCATTTATTATATTAGTATGGATGTCGTATGTTGCTCCAAAGTTATTTTTTTGTCATATTTGATTGTTCTATTAACATCTGATTGATATATAATATGTATTATATTATACTTTGTCATAAATTATAACAATTTATACACCAAAAACCACATCAAAATACGTCGCGTAGTTTTAAATATCCATACATAGTGACGAACAGACAGCGGGCAGTGACTTTGTTTTAAACTGCATTGATGTATCTATCTGTCCATAAACAGATAGTAAACATAGTTGTTTCATGACATATAAGCTAATTCAGAATTCCAGTTAGTAATTTATGCTTCGAGTGTTAAAAAAACATTGATTCAAAATCTTGATATTCCATAAAGAGCAGTGTTTAAAAATCCAACTAAACATAAACAGAATTAAATACATTTATAGATAAACAAAGTTCTTAGAACATCTAATTATTTCAGTAAATGGTACATCACAGTAATAAAACTTTATAAACATGGACTGCAGTATTGATTGAATCGAAGATTCCGAATTAAAATTAAGAAACTTAGTACTTTCAAATATCTTGTCACATTACTTGGCTAAAAAGGTGTAAATCTCCAAATTAAGAATGGCATTCATCTAATTTGTAAGATGGGCGGTAAAAAATGCAATTACTTCGTCAAGTTAATACATTCTTGAAAGCATCTGTGCATTGGTAAATTATTTAAAGATTGGCGCGGTTTATATGGAAATTGATGCACTTGCTTTTTTAGTGTTAAATTGTGTTATAGGTAAGTATTGAAGATAACAATAATTGTAATCATTTGTCTATAAAAATGTCAAATTTTATATTTTTTTTATTCAGGGAATTATTAAGTACTTACGAATTATCTTTTATAGACCGGGAGATACTGACACAAAATTTCGAGTCATTTGTAACAGGATGGCGGTTCTACAGGGGTCTTAGTACGCAATGACAAAAAGAAAAACGATGGCGTGAACGCTGGTACCGGCGGCTTAGTCGCGTGGGCGTTAGTCGAACTCGTCGGAAAATAGCGAAAGTCAAACGATTTGTAACAGTATGGCACTTATTTTTCCTGTAAGTTTGAGGATCAACAAATATAAATACAAAATTTCAAAGATCTAAGTGTTGGAAATCCTCACTTATATAAATTAATAATAAATTAAGTTTTCAAGTATAACAGCACTTTTTCCCCCTACTAGAAGTATGGCAAATATAATAATGGTCACATTTTATCAAATACTCTCCAAAAATCCAAATGCAATACTGGTACAAAAAGTTTGGCGAAATAAAAATTTTTTGCAGATTTTCGGCGGTATGGCGACCATTTGGAATCGTCCGAAAAGTATGGCATGGCGATTTTCGTAAATGGCTGCACGACGATAGTTACCTGTGCAAAAGTTAGCCTGGTACAAATGGTTGAATGATTGTTTTATTTAAATCAACACATTCGCGTCGGTATGGCGGGCTGTAAGTCACACCGGAAAAGTATGGCATGACACTACCGCCTACTACTTTTTTATGGGCTATCGGTAAATTCTAAAATTTTTGTGTTACAAATCGTTTGACTTTCGCTATTTTCCGACGAGTTCGACTAACGCCCACGCGACTAAGCCGCCGGTACCAGCGTTCACGCCATCGTTTTTCTTTTTGTCATTGCGTACTAAGACCCCTGTAGAACCGCCATCCTGTTACAAATGACTCGAAATTTTGTGTCAGTATCTCCCGGTCTATTACTAAAATTGTATCTTTATTTTTTTTCCTATTTGAACTACTTTACTCCCTACCTAGAGAAATTGATGCACACAGAAAATGTCTTCTTAGTAGGGTCACTTTTTCAGGTGGATTTATGTAAAAAATTATGATCTTAAATAAAATATTTTTATTACATAATGGTCGTGTTTTATTAACCGACTTCAAAAAAAAGGAGGAGGTTCTCAATTCAGCTGGTATTTTTTTATAGTAGTAAGTATATTATATAATATACTAATAACTAAAGTATTAAAACCGTATCTTCAAAATTTAGCAAAAAATTATTAACGACTGTTTTGCTGTCCCTACAAACGGTCAGTTGACATTACAATAAGGCCTACAGTTCGTGAGCTGTCAATCCAATGACACAAGTCTAGACTCTCTTTAAGTCTAGTTTATGGAAATTACAAAAGTACTGTGTCTGTGACATCATTCTCACAGTTTAATTTTGTTTTCTCTTCCTAAAGACCATGCTGTTTGGTTTAGTGGTTAATTTAATGGGTAATGGGTTCGATTCCTAAATTCTTATATCTCTACTTAAATACTAATAATATAGAGCTGAATAGATTGTTTGTTTGCACGCGCTAAACTCAGGATCTACGTGACCGATATCAAAAGTTATTTTACCGTTGGATTCCTATGTAGGTACGTGATCCTTCAAGGCTATAGACTATATTATGTAATATTATGTACTACGGATAACGCCGGGGCGAGCCGCTAGTTTAATATAAACGTATTTATACTGATTTTTCGAGACAACTTGAAAAGTGTCACTTAAACATTTCCAATAATATGACAAATACATAATAATAAATACAAAAAAACTTGGCGACTAGTACAGTAGGTAGTTAGTGAATACAGATATAAAGTACTACAAAGTATATTTTACGCGAGCGAAGTCGCGCGTAAAAACAATACTTAAAGAATAGGTGTAAAAACAATACTTAAAGAATAGGTAAGTATTTAATCTTATAGATACAAAATAATTATATAAATACGTTTGCGAACCCTTTCTGAAGACATTTAGAACGAATACTGTCACCTATAGGGCTGCCTCACATTAAAATATATAAAATAAATTATTAATTATAACGCAGTTTTATTGTTTCACATAATATAATGTATTTAAAATTGTAGATTATAAGGGATTATTATTTTGTAGCTTTTTTCTATCTCTTGTAAAATAAAGATTTTCTTCCATATTTTTTCATTAATTTGAATTGATATAAAAACGTTTCAATTTTATGTTTAAATCTGAGTAAATAATTATTAAATTTTTGACGAGAAAAATGAGCAAAAATCAAGAAACAATTTACTGGTTAAAATATTGATAACCCTATTTCACATTTGACCCTAGATGTACCATTTTAATTAAACCGACCGATTTAACTTGGTCTTTCCCACGATCCTTTCAAGTCCAATTTATCCCTTAATCCCTTGATATAAGAGCTATATTCGTTTGTGACATATTTGTATAGAGTTCAGCTTATGCTGGTTTTTCTAAGGCCTAATTCAGCATAGTAGCCATTATCGATGAATAAAATAGTTTGCAATATAATTATATATTAATAAGTAATTTATTGTTGTAATGTATGTTTAAAATGCCTTCATTAACTGATTGGTAATTGTGGAACCTACTTCAAAGTAAGGTTATCGATATAATATGCATCTAATCTAAAATTATATTATTTCAAAAAATCTATAGATATACAGGGTGTCCCACTGTTGGTATACTAAGCGCGAAGAGACGTCTTATAGTTTAGCATACACTGCTCACGTAAAAAATACCTAAACAACAAAATTAAGTCAAAAATTTTTTGCTAAATTTTTCCTTAAAATTCATTTTTTCTTGTTTAGCTTCGCGCAGCCGGCATATAACGCTTCTCTAATGTGAGCATTTTGTCTATGAAAACATAATATTAAACGATAGCTCACGTGCGGGTGGCAAAGTTGGGCGGGTTGCTTGTTATGAGTGTACACAAAGAGTTTTAAGAATTCATCTATTTGAAAGTATTAGTATAGTATTAAGTATTTTTTACGTACTCAGCGTATGCAAAACTACAACCTCCATTGAGCTTAGAATACCGACGGTGGCACACCCTGTATACAAATAGTTATATTATGTAATCCTTATAAAAAGTAGCCTATGTCTTCAGCTACCTACATACAAAATTTAATTGCAATCGATTTAGTAGTTTTTGCGTGATAGAGTAACAAACATCCATTCTCACAAACTTTCGCGTTTATAATATTTGTAGGATAATAATTCATACACAATACAACGTCCCTGACTCCCAAAACATTCATTACAAAATTGTAACAATCGCATCGTCCATTGTTCATTTGTTTCCTTTCCACTGCCTTGACATACACAACGGATGGGTCGTAAATAATGTGTTAAGGTATGATGATAGATCGCTATCTATCTGGAGCTAGAATGACCGGTTTTTTGCTTCGTTTAACATTGGCTAATGTTTGATTTTTGGAGGCAATTAATAAAACAAAGGTTGCATAGTACTAAAAAGAAAGTTTGTTAGGATTTTCGTTACTCTTTCACCCAAAAACAGCTAATCGGATTTGTATGAAATTTGGTAAAGAGATAGATTATTCTTATATATAAAATTCTCGTGTCACAATGTTAGTCTGCATACTCCTCCGAAACGGGTGGACCGATTCTCATGAAATTTTCTGTGCATATCGGGTAAGTCTGAGAATCGGCCAACATCTATTTTTCATATGTACCACGGGCGAAGCCGGGGCGGACCGCTAGTATATATATAGATATATATATATATATATATATATATATATATATATATATATATAGATTATATATATATAGATAGATTATAGTCTGTAAAAGCATATAGGTTTCTTTTTACACGAGTACTACGCGAATAAAATACTGTTATACTCATGAAATTGTTGTATTTTCACCGATCCTTAGTAAGTGTACAAAGTTTGAATTATATCTGTCGCTATAAAGTATACCAAGTTGTTACAACTTGGAGAAAGTCCTTCTAACTGGCAGCTGGTAGAAGGAAAAAGGCCCCGAGGCCGCAGCCCAATGCGCTGGTCAGACCAAATTAAAACGACCGTAGAAACTAGCATACCTGAAGCTATCCACATCGCAGAAGATCGAGACAAATTGCGTAAAATAGCTAGGAAATCACAACTCCAAAATGATCACGACCCTCAGCAGTGAGGATTTCGACTTAAGGAGGAAAGTATACCAAATCGAGTCTAAAGGAGTCGATTATATACAAATATGTTGGTTACATACAAACATCCTACTAATATTATAAATGCGAAAGTTTGTGAGCATGTGTGTGTGTTTATTACTCTTTCACGCAAATACTACAGAACCGATTACAATGAAATTTAGCACACATATAGAGGGTAACTTGGATTAACACATAAGATAGGTTTTATCCCGGAAATCTCACGGGAACGGGAACTATGCGGGTTTTTCTTTGTAAACGCGGGCGAAGGCGCGGGCGGAAAGCTATTAGTATAAACATAAAGTGGAAGCTAATAAAAGCTCGTGTTGAAAAAGTTATGGGTCATTTGAACCACCAGGTGACCTATCTAGAATCTGTGTCATAGTATTTCTATGCTGCTTTTAATCCATTATTCCGCAATTCCGTACAAAAATCATGGATGCAAGGGGAAAAAATCTCTACCTGTACTTTCGAATTCTCATATGCACTCAGTTGGACAGCTTACAAGTGACAGCATAGTGCTGAATCTTATTATTTTATGCTCTTATATCGTTCTAGATAGGTCTAGATAGTCTATTATTAAGTCGTGCTAAAGCTTCAAGTTCTAATTTTCTTTCTTTCACATGCCCTTTAAGATACTTATCATATAAAATTTGTTAAATAAACAAACAGAAACCTTGACTCTATATATATAACCTTCTATTGCCAATTACTCTGCCTAATAAGTAACCGGTTCAAGGTTCGATTCTCGGTTAAATAACTATTATTATATATAATGTAATTTTTGGGAGCGAAATTATGTTATCATCTTGTTATTTTAGTTTTTGTGTTTTGCAATTTTATAAAGCTTTTACGTATATAATTTAATGGCTTGTTAAATTAGTTATCTATTTATTTTATTATCGATGTAAGTTTGTTACTCGATTACGCAAAAATGATTGAGCTGATGTTTGTATAGTTTATTTTCAAGACGTAGGAGTTTATGTTTTTGAGTGTATGTATAAACAATAATAATATAATCGGTTCAGTTGTTTTACTTTAATAGGCACACAACCAGACTTTTTGAAGTGAAACTTCTTTATCGGGGTTGGAAAAAAATTTAGTGTAACATTTTTTCGTTACGCGTGACATTTTTCCGTTACGCGCCATCTTTTGCTTATCCCTACCACGCGTGATTAGAGTAGACATATTACTGTAAAGTTGCATATGGTAAATTATTTTTTTTTTAAATAAGGTCATAAAGAAGTTGCACTTCTTAAATGTGTACACTAGTACACGCACACATTTTTTTGTTATAATACGGTATTAAAAACATACCTACATATTGAACATTAAAAATCATTACCATCCTCAATCAGGTAAAAATATCAAGCTTTCTCTTGGATCTAGATCTTCAACATTAAATATATTTTATTTGATACGCATCAGTATAATTATTATTGTGAATCTGGTTTTTTAAATTTAATGATTTTGAATCTTGTTTTTTATATGTTATTGCATGCTGAGTGTGATGACATTACTTGAAATAATATAAAAATGTCAAGAGAATGTATGTGTACCTACTTATTCAAAAAAAAGTAAGAAACATGATATATATTTTTTTTTTATATAAACCAATATTATTTTATTTTTTATTAACACATATTTCTTGTGTATATGTATGACTTTAATAATTATTCGTATTGAGACAAAATATACTGAGTTATTGTAAGAAAAATTTGGCGAAAAAGGAATATTGGAAATACGGTTTACCGATACACCGGTAAAAATACTTTTCAGAATACCAAAAAGAGCTTTTAACATTATATCTTTACATAAGCTACATTTTTTACCCCAAGTCAACACTATCTTAAGCCGAGACACGTAGCAATTTAATACGTATATAAATTAAAAAAAAATATCACTCAAAAGGAATGTTACGATTGAGTTTGAGTTTGAGTGTGGACAGGTGAATGGATGATGATCGTGATAGGGTAAGCCTTGTGTTGTCGAATTAAGATCAAGTGTTTTTACTTAATGTTATAGCCTATAGCTTTTAAGTTAAGGTGTGATGTGTGACCCTGACCTAAGTTGAGGCTTTAATTAACAGGGTCGAGACAAAATTAGATACAAAAAACATTAAATACACATACCATTTGTAGTTTGATTGCATGATGCAATTTTTAATTATTGCATTAAAATTAGGGGCGGGATTCGAACCCGTATCCTTCGCTTTACCATGGCAAAGACCGCTAGGCCAGATGCGAAACTCTATGCAATAATAAACATTGATAATGTATGAAAAATAAATAAATTTATAATACTACTCCGCGGTTTCACCCGCTCACCGCTTCTGTTGGTCTTAGCGTTATGATATAATATAATCTACAGCCTTCCTCGATAAATGGGCTATCTAACACCGAAATAATTTTTCAAATCGGACCAGTAGTTCCTGAGATTAGCGTGTTCAAACAAACTCTTCAGCTTTATGATATTACTAGCTTTCCGCCCGCGGCTTCGCCCGCGTTTTCAGAGAAAAACCTGTTTCCGTAGGATTTCCGGGATAAAACCTATCCTATGTCCTTTCTCGGGTATCAAAATATATCTATACCAAATTTCATGCAAATTGGTTCAGTAGTTAAGGCGTGATTGAGTAACAGACAGACAGACAGAGTTACTTTCGCATTTATAATATTAGTATGGATATAGTAGGTATAGATAACATTTTTCGTCTCATTGTTGATTTCATTAATTTATAAAACAAGGTAGGTAGGTTTAATAATTAAAAAATGTGATTATTGTGTATTGTATGCAGTTCTTAAGTTTATCATGTCACATTGTTAAAAAGTACACATAAAAATTTGAAGCTCTACATAAGTTAACAAGTAAATAACTTGAAGTGCAAACTTAAAAATTATCACCAATAAAGTGAAGATTAACTTTATCACGGCAATAATAATAGTAATTTACAACGGTATAATATCTGGAGCGAGATGTGAAAGTCTTCTTATTGTTTTATAACGTTTTTACACAAAACTTTCAAAAAATCGTACGTATTTATTTAACGATACCAAAAAAAATTATCAACTCAAGGTAATTATAATGTTTGGGAATTGAATAATGTTATAAAACATATAGGTAGTTACATTTGCTGAGTTGGTAGTAACCCTGCTAGGTCGTGGGTTCGATTCCACATAGATGTTTGCTCTGTGTCTGGGTGTTAATTATCTATATAAGTATTTATTTAAAATTATATATGAATGTTTATCAGCCATCTGGTTTCCATAACACAAGCGAAAGCTATGGGATCAGATCGTGCAGTGCGTGAAAATTGTCCTGAAATATAAATTTATTTATTAGAAATAATTGTACTAGAATTGATAAAAATTACAATCAAACTATACTCAAGTGACTTCATTAGATAACATGTTTTTTTTGTTCAAGCGTATCTACAAAACTACAAACCAAACTGTGACCATTTGTTTTTATTTACTTTCATTCGTATGCAGCAGTAAGATATTGACCAAAATATTTATGAATACAATTGATATTTACGTAAACTAATAAGTTTTATATTGTCTTGTTATAATAAAATTTAAGAGTACAATAACTATCAGAAATGAAATTCTTCTGAAATGGCGGATCCTCGAAAGTAACTGCAGAAAATATATTTTAGTGCATAATTATAATGGTAATAATACATAACTGTGTGTCTATCTTTTCATGCAGTGTAATCTCCAAAACGACTAGACCAATTTTAATTGATTTTTTATTGGCTGATATTATATTGGCAATTTTTATTTAGAATGTAGTAAGTAGGTATATATATGGAGGTATAGGACCTTGGTATGGTGGTTGACGCGTGAGCGTAGAACCGAGGGTTCCTGGATTCGAATCCCGGTGGAGACGAAGAAAAAACATATCTCGGTCTAGCAGTCACTAAAGAAAATCGATTCTTAAGATGTATCATCTGCCCCCACATCTGCCCCTTACCCCACTAGGGGATATGGGACTTCACTTTTTTTTAAGTAGGTATATCCGCAAATCGTCATTAAACACAAACAAAGTCGCAAGTGATAACTAGTTATTTAATATATTATGACGTAGGCAATGTGGAATTAATCGTGATATGTCAAAAGTGGATGCATTTTATCAATAATTACATCGATATAAATATCATTTTCTCAGTATTATTTAAGGATGCGGTTTTCCGACCTTAAATATAAAAAAATATACACATAAATTGCCTATTCATCTTTCTCGTTTAAACTTGCTGGAATCTATACTAATATTATAAAGCTGAAGAGTTTGTTTGTCTGTTTGTTTGAACGCACTAATCTCGGGAACTACTGGTCCAATTTGAAAAATTATTTCGGTGTTAGATAGCCCATTTATCGAGGAAGGTTATAGGCTATATTTCATCACGCTACGGGCAATAGGAGTGGAGCCACGGGGGTGAAACCGCGCGGAGCAGCTAGTTAGTAAATAAAATTTTTATTAGATTGTTTAACAATCTGCTGCTTTGTATTGAAAAAATAATGCTATGCTAATACTATTATGAAGCTGGAGAGCAATTTTTTTCTCAGGAAGTACGGGTCCGATTTGAAAATGTCTTTCAGTGTTAGATAGCCCGTTTATCGAGGAATGATATAGGCTCATTATAAACACTTATCACGCTAACCAACGAGAGTGGAGCAATGCGGGAAAAACCGCGTCACATTTTCAAATATACAAAAAAGTAAAATATGATTTCATTTTACGTTTTTGTATATTTGTAAATGTGAATCTACGAAACGGAGGAATGTTATACATTCGCGTGTAATCCAAAAGAAAGGTGCGCCTGAGATGGATCTCAAGGTAACGCTCACATTCTGTGTTATGGTTAATTCGGACAGAGATGTCTGTGGAGTCGATATTGTTAAAAATTATTTAAGATAATGTTTAAAAACCCTTAATTTTTTTACACCCTTATCTTTAGATTCCCATTAATAATATTTTGGTTTTGTATTTCATACTATTTTCCTTTTAATAATTTACAAGAACACTATAATTGTTCATATATACTTTGAACTTCTACGCTATTCACGAAAAGCAGCTACTCTGGTATCATTTAGAATACAATTAAATTAAATTTTTTGAGAATAATTTCAGAAAAATTCGATTTACCTATATAAGAATAACTCTATATTATCTAATAATACATTGATAAACTTTTTGTACACTCTAAAATTAAATCAAAGAAGCTCCACACATTCACTGTCCTTAAGACGTCTATCTTCTGGCATTTTAGAAAAGGTTAAATTTAACCGAGCTTCGAACTAACTACACTTAACATGCTCATATTTTACGAACCATGATATATTCTGCTATTACTGTCATTTCGTAGCAAATTAGTTAATATGAATTTAAATTTAAAGCTATGTTTTAGTGGTTAATGTCCTTATATTTGGTTGCAATTTTGCGAACAATCAAAACAATTTAAATAATTTAGTACATGATGGAGACTCTACTTTATAAAAACGATTGTACTTAATCAATACATATCAATTATCTATACTAATATTATAAAGCTGAAGAGTTTGTTTGTTTGTTTGTTTGAACGTGCTAATCTCGGGAACTAGGTACTGGTCCGATTTGAAAAATTCTTTCGGTGTTAGATAGCTCATTTATCGAGGAAGGCTATAGGCTATATATCATCACGCTACGACCTACAGGAGTGGAACCGCGTGGAGCTATTTATATTATATGCGAAAATTTGTAATGATATGATGGATGTTTGTTACTTTACGCAAAAAGCAGATCAGATTTGGATATAATTTGGCACTAAGGTTAGTAATTATATATGTATATATTACCAGCTGTGCCCAGTAGTAGGTAGTTAGATAAACACAAAGTTTTTATTTTAGTAAGATTTTACCAGGAAAATAAGGTTTGTTCAAACACAGGAAATTCATATAGGTATTATAATGTCACGAGAAACATCTCGAAACAATGTTAATCATTAGATAAGAAAACAAACTTATAGTCAATAAAACATTTATTATGTCAAATCACAGAGATTTCAAACATAAATCTATCTAATCTCTAAACATTATCTTATAAATAATAAAACACAAAAATGCAGTAAAACATAATACGCTTATCATACAATGAAACAATAAATAACTATAAAATAATTATAAATGCACATTTTTCTATCTTAACGGTATTTCATAGACTATAATTCATTTGACATTTATTTTGGCGGGAACAATAACATGGCAAGAAATGTCATTTTGGTTTTTTAATCTATATTTTAAACGTCAAAGGCTAAAACGATAGTGCGATAGACCAATAGTAATAATTGATCTGTAATAATACATTTTTCATAATATTTGGCTAGAAGGACGAAATAGAGTCGTTTAAACTTTAAAACATATATTATGTATAGGCTAGCCATGTTTTATGAGCGCAGAAACCATTCATAGGAATAAGAACATTGTGCTTGTTTCTATAAATAATAACCTAAATACTGTACAAAAATACTTAAAAAATGTCTACTTAAAACAGTAAAACGGATAAAACGATTAAGTACACAAATAAATCACATAAAGGTACACTTAGCTAATAATAAGTTATTAGGTAGGAACAATAATGTCGGCGGGTAACTTGGTGTAGAGCGGTCAGTCGATTGATATCTGAAAAAGAAAATAATATAAATCACTATATCTCTACATAGTATAAAACAAAGTCGCTTTCTCTGTCCCTATGTCCCCCTGTGTCTTAAAAGCTACATATC
The DNA here is from genome assembly GCF_061535455.1 of Colias philodice. NCBI lineage: Eukaryota > Metazoa > Arthropoda > Insecta > Lepidoptera > Pieridae > Colias > Colias philodice. The sequence continues at coordinate 728,231 of NC_143112.1, forward strand.
AACGTATAACATCATATCTTTAAAGCTAGATATTCAACGAATTATGATGCCTTTTTTAATAGATAGAGTGATTCAAGAGGAAGGTTTTAGTATCTTAATTTTCAGGTCAGGTTAGGTTTAGACAAAGCGGGCGAAGCCAGCGGAAAGCTAGCTCATTATAAAACCTAAAAAATCCCTCATTGGCTCTTGCTGTTTGAAAAAAATACAAAAGATCTTTAAAAATACAAAGATTTGAACAACAAAAGTAAATCTTAGGTTCTGTAGTTCAAGAGATAAGCTACCTACACTACATTCTTACAATGATTACTACTTTACGTTATTACTACAAAATATATCTATCTATATATTATATAAAACTCAAAGGTGACTGATATAGTGATCTATCAACGCACAGCCCAAACCACTGAACGTATCGGGCTGAAATTTGGCATGCAGGTAGATGTTAGGATGTAGGCATCCGCTAAGAAAGGATTTCCCGAAATTCTTGCGGGAACGGGGAAAAACGGGGATGCACGTACAAAGTCGTGGGCGGAAGCTAGTTTAAAAATAATATCAATCCTTACCTAATTCCGGAAAGGATACAAGAACGTTGTACTGCTATCCTCCCCGTACAGATTTTTCACAGTGCAAGTGTAGTCGCCCATGTCTTCGAATACCAGACCAGTTATACGTAAATCTCCTGATGGTAGTGTCTGTAAAAGAAAATAAAAAACATGGTTACAGAAAGAAATAATATTAAAATTTAATTAATAAGTTAAAATTTATATATAAATTAATTTGTACATTAAATGCATTATACATGATATACAGGGTGTCCCACTATTGGTATACTAAGCGCGAAGAGGCTTGTAGTTTTGCATGCACTGATCACGTAAAAAATACTTAAACAACAAAATTACGTCAAAAATTGTTTGCTAATTTTTTCCTGAAAATCCATGTTCTCTAGCTTCGCGCAGCCGGCAAATACCGCTTCGCTAATGTGAGCATTTTGTCTATGAAAACAAAATCTTAAACGATAGCTCACGTGCTGGTGGCAAAGTTGGGCGGGTTGCTTATTAGGGGTGTACACAAAGAGTTTTAAGAATTCATATACTTATTTGAAAAAAAATGCGTCTGGAATTTTATAAGTATTTTTTACGAGCTCAGCGTATGCAAAACTTTAACCTCCTTTGAGCTTAGTATACCAACAGTGGGACACCCTGTATAATTAAATTATGGTAAGTATGAATGTTATGAATAATTACAGTTGCAAAATAACAATAATAGATCAATTTAAACACTTTGACAGTTCAAAAATAGTTTGAAGTAAAAAAAAATGATTATTCCAATACAAACTTGATGAATGTTAATTTCAAACTACAGTCGAACGGATATGAGAGTCGTTATAATATGTATTACGCTCTTATTTAGATGATACACAAATAAATAGATTAAAAATCTTGGAAATTCACCTTAAACCGTTGATTATCATACACAGGGTTGCCATTATTATCAATCCAGTATAACTTCGAATCAGTAGCGCTATACGTCCTGCAGGGCAAGGTCACGCTGCTGCCCATCACCTGAAGAACATCACCATACGAAGCTGTGATCACCGGTTCTGCTGGTAGACTTAGGACATCATCTTGTACTGTAAAATAAATAATTTTGTTACGCCTGGTGGAAATTTTTAGCAATGATTCTTTAAGCAAAATGTGCTTGGTAAATTTTAATAGTGGGTTTTCTGTTCTACATACATAATATATTGAACACAATTGAATTGTGTTAAAAATGTGGATTTTAATAAAATAGATTGTCCACAGTTTGCTTCTAAATATGACATCTTATATAATAAAAAAAACTATGTCATCAAGAAATATTCACTTTAAAACCAAAATATAACACTGATTCTATCGTTTATTCATAATAGGTAACTATACCTTCTTCAGTATAAACAGTGCTAGAAGCAGTCTTCTCAATGACACCAGAATTGGCAACACAAGTGAAAACGTCTCCATTCGCTGCTGACGGTACCACCAACTTGCTCATAATACGGGCAATACTTGAGGGATGTACGGAAAATACTTCATTGGAATCCTCTTCAAACTGTAAGAATAAAAATAATAATTTATTTATCAGAAAATAACATTTCTACAAATAAAATATTACTTAATGTATCGAGATATACGCGGAATATATTGAAATTGAAATGAGTGATATAGAACGTTTGTTAAGATAAATACATAGTGTAGAGTTGAATATTTTCACAAATATTTAGCGTATGTTTTCCATTAACAATTAAATTGCATACAAATAAATTTTCTATTTAGATGGAAAAAAATCATACTTTTAGTTATAAGTGCATTCATTTGGAATTAATTTCAAATCCAATGGGATTATCGATATTTTAAGAACATTTGGGAACAAAGCAAAAATCACTTCAGAAATTTTCAATTGATATAGGTTTATAAATTTTAGTCATATAAATAAATCTCTGAATATTATGCATGTGAATTAAACAAATAAATCAAAACTTTTATCAAAAATAAACCTTGAATAAGATTAATATCTCATATATCATTCGTAAATGAATAATGAATTGAAACTATATAATTAAACTGACGACGCTGGTGGGAAGAACATTTATTATACTTTGTTATGCATCATTTGAACACTTAAAAGTAATAAATATTACACTAACTCATTTTTTTGTGCTGGAGGCGTTGAGAACGTGGGAACATGATGTTGAATTTAATTTGCTACGCCTGATCAAAAGTAGCCTCAAAAAAGCGCGTTCACTCAGATTTGCTTTTATTTTTTATCAGGCGAAGTGAAATTCTAATAGATTTTTTTTGTTATTATGTTATATCAATAGTAATCATTTATTCGAATATGTAAACAACACAATCTATGTAAGCTTAGATTATGAGTTATGACTCACTGTAGAAAAATAAACATAAGTTTTTTGTATATTTATAATTTACTTGTTGATCTATACTAATCTATTGGTATAAAAATTCCTAACCTTAAAACCAAAATAAAAATTAATGAACACTTACATCAGAAACAGGCACACCATTCTTCAACCACGATATAGATGGCGCTGGCTTGCCGTACGCAACACATGGCAATACCAATGGTGTTCCCGACACTTGCTTGACCGTGGCTGGAGGAGGCTCAGATATGGTCAGATATTCGCGGAGTAGGCGGCGACGGGGGGCAGGCAGACCTGGAATGAAAAAAAAATTTAAATTTACTCGTTAATTGCTAAAAATGTATTGATGATAATATATAACCTGTCAGAAACCGAAGTAATTTGTCTTTGATATGAATAGATAATAATTGGTACACATGGATTCGATGAATGATCATAAAATTAAACCACTTAGAGTGGTTACACAATCAATAACAGTTTAATTAATTATGTAGGTACTAATGTGTGACATGATCTTCGTGTCGAATATGAAATTTCTTTTTCATTGCCGAAAACAACAGAGTTTCTCAATTGAGAGCTGTATGTAGGTATTAATTATTTCGTATTGTTTCTGAATCCATCCTTCGTTGGTGAAGGAAATAAAGTTTATTCAAACCCTGACACACACAAAGAATTAAACACATAGTTTACTGTTGTGTAAGAATGAATGTTTAAATTGCAAGGCGACCATACATGCTACCCTAAAGATGCGGTTTGCCTACTGTATAAACCCGCGCAGCACAGCTAGTCCAAATACAATTCCTAAGTGTATAATACTAGGTATATAAGAAATATACATAATGTGAACATCTGGCGAATATATTTGCGAATCCGTCTGTGGCTATTAGAAAGTAAAATTGGCTAAACTACACTACACCCAAATTTTACATGACCTTTTTGATTAATGCTTTTTTTGGGATTCTGTATGTTTTATAGCTCAGAATATATTCAAATAATACATAAATATTTTTTTTACAACAAAAAATAAATATTTTTTTACAACAAAAAATAAATAAATAAGTTACCAAGGGCAGTGATAATTGACCTACTTTACCCGGTGTATCTTGTTAAAATCGCTAAACAATGATAAATTTTTTTGGGATATGAAAAATGGTCGTACAAAGGAAAAACTATACAGGGGGACACCTGTATAGTATGTACCTATTTTTTTTGAAAATTGCTATGACTTAAATTTCGGGAAAAATACTTATACAGGATGTCCCACTGTTGGTATACTAAGCTCAAAGGAGGTTATAGTTTTGCATACGCCGAGTACGTAAAAAATACTTATAAAATTCCAGACGCAGTTTTTTCTCAAATAGATGAATTAAGCAACTCGCCCAGCTTTGCTACCAGCACGCTACTAGCTTCGCGTAGCCGGCATATACCGCTTCTCTAATATGAGCATTTTATCTATGAAAACATAATCTTAAACGATAGCTCACGTGCTGGTGGCAAAGTTGGGCGGCTCGCTTGTTATGGGTGTACACATAGAGTTTTAAGAATTCATCTATTTGAAAAAAAAATGCGTCTGGAATTTTTTAATTATTTTTTACGTACTCAGCGTATGCAAAACTATAACCTCCTTTGAGCTTAGTATACCAACAGTGGGACACCCTGTATATTGAGTAACTAACTTCAGTAAGTTGAACTTGCTATAAATTATAGAGATAATATTGGTAAAATAATGTGTGCAATGTCACGGTGAAAAGCTTTTTTAAGAGTTATTAAATATACGTCTATTCGTTTTTATAAACTATAATCTACTTTCATACCAAAATTGAGAAAATCGTTACAACTTACAGTAGACTTTTTACGCAAAATAAACTTTCAATTGAAGCATGAAGAATTGCCTGTAAAATCGTAATGTAAAAGACTTTATTCGTCTAATACTTTACACAGGGGTGTTGTGGGAACAACCATCCTAGTGTGGGGACTAGTAAGTGCCCGTTATTATAATATATGCAATTTTTACTCTATTCAAAACTGATTGTACACAGTGTTATGAAACAAATAAACGATTTTTATTTTATTTTATGTAAGTAAGCTTTATTCAGCCCGTTTTTATAAAGAGCGGAAATCATGCAAGTCAAAACGCACATTTTCCGACCGTACGAAGTAACCCATATACATTAATTCATTTATTTCTTTTAAACTGCTTCATTTATATTGAATGAATGAACTATGAGGACGTTTTGAGGAAAATACCGTGATTTATTAGTATACTTAGAGCCGATTTTTCAATGCTTGGATAAAACTTATCCGTCCCATAAAGTATTACACGATAATATTAAAATGTCACGTAAACTGTCAAATACGGGCAATTAGAATACGTTTTTAAAATGGTAGTTATATACATTATTCGACGAATAAGTTTTATCCAAGCATATTATAAGTAACTAGCGGGATATTATAAACGCTATTAAGTATTATAAAAGAGCATATTCCATTACATTTTACATATTATTTACATACTCACTATTTGGTTCTAAATTATTAGAAACGATGATCTTAGGATGATCTATAGCAGCGTCCGCTTCGAAGGAGCAGTGGAGCGACACTAGCGCCGCGGCGACGAGTAGCGAGACTAAATTCAACATCTTCTTTCCGATACTAGATGGCGCACTATTCTGAAATGAAAAACGTTGTTAAAACTAAGTAGGTAATTAAAGAAAAGTTTTGGAAATATTTTATTATTCTCTAAGTCATGTTTGGGCTTTAGATATGTTTTATTTATTGCTATTTAAATGACATTTAAAAGGACGATGTACCTATTAAAAAGACAACAGTACATAACATATAGGTTATTATAATAATTAAAGTATGTAGTTACAATACATTTTCGTGTTTTTACACGCTTTATATTAGCTTCACCTGTATGTTTGTAACCGACTGTATGTTTGTAACCGACTGTATGTTTGTAACCGACTTCTTTGGGCGCGATTTTGACCCACTTTAAACGGCCAGATTTCGTTCAAACTTTGTAGATTTATTGAGGACCGATGACAATACAATAATTTGATAAAATTTTCTATTTTTTAGTTCGGTTTTCTATGAAAAGCGTGTTTTTTAGTTTTTTTAAACTACATATTATTTTTCATTGCCCTTAGTTTCGTTAGAAAAAGTCACTAATAAGGTTATTCAATTAAAAAAAACCTCGTTCTATTCTTGTTACCTTAATATTGTAAAATCATTATATTTTATAATATAATTATAGTAGGTATATAAATTTGAGACTTAATAATTGGTTCAAAGTTTCGCATCACAAGTAATTATACACATTCGTTTTTATTAGGGCAATTTTTGACATAAAATAAATTGAGTTAGTTATACAATTTGGAACTCGAGAACGGCTGTATCAATTTTTATGATGTTACCCTGTAGGATAATTATACGAAAACAACAATTTGGCGATAAAATTTTATGTGATAATCACAAAGTATTTGTATGTTTGAAAAATTTATGGCCAAACTCAAAAAAATGTTAATCGATTTTGTTACATAAGCTCTATTTTTTTAATTTTATGCTGGGAGAGCAGCTCTTCTTGCTAAAATAATGATAAAAAGCCAGATTTATTAATAAGTGCAGTAAAAGCTTTGTACGCCCACTCTTTTTTTTTTTAATTTCGCGGACGATGGATGAATGGATTTCATGCATGTAAAAGATAATTATTTCAGGTAAGTAAAAAATTTTAGAGGTTTGTAATGTTTAGATATACAATTTATTTCACACTAGCTGCGCTTTGCGGTTTCACTCGCATTGCTCCGGTCCTGATGGTCTTATATCTTCTTATATATAAAAATGAATCGCAAAATGTGTTGGTTAGCGCATAACTTGAGAACGGCTGAACCGATTTCGATAATTCTTTTTTTATTATATTCCTTGAAGTACGAGGATGGTTTTTATGTAGAGAAAACGTAAATATGTACCACGGGCGAAGCCGGGGCGGACCGCTAGTATCTTATATATACCTATAGCCTATAATAGCATTCCTCGATAATTAATGGGCTATCTAACACCGAAATAATTTTTCAAATCAGACCAGTAGTTCCTGAGATTAGCGCGTTCAAACAAACTCTTCAGCTTTATAATATTGGTATAGATTAGTTTAAATATAGACAATAGGGAAAGTTAAATGTATAAACATTGTTTTAATATAAGTAAAAAATAAATAAGAAAGTTTATAAAAATGCCCGATTTAATGAAAACAACATAGTAATATGTGAGATATAGAGTATTTGAAGATATGGATAAAAGTATCTACTTTGATTAAAATTATAAAAAAGATCTATAGAAATAGGTCAATCTTAAGCCAATATACAAAAAATATGTATATTTAAAAGTTAAGTAAATACGTCAACAAAATATACAAATCTAATTATCCCAATTTTAAAGGAGAAAGCTCACAATTAGGAATACTGAAAGTCTTTGGTAACCTAAGAGCTAATCTGGACTACCTATAATCTATCTCTGTGCCAAATTTCATACATATCCGATCAGCTGTTTTTGCGTGATAGAAACATACATCCATCCTCACAAACTTTCGCATTTATAATATTAGTAGGATTAAAAACAAGATTAACAGAAATAAGGATATACTCTGAAATACTTTCTAAGCTCATATAGAGTTAGGACGGCTAATTAACATAGAAATTGTTGTTATAAACACACGATTGATAAATAATATTTTTTACCCACACCCTATGACCCTATGATTATGGCCATATCCTACTAATATTATACGAATTTTATAAAATATTTCTAATCTTATCCTATCATATCCTATCCTACAAATTCCTACTTAATATTATAAATGCGAAAGTTTGTGAGGATGGATGTATGTGTATGTTTGTTACTCTTCCACGCAAATACTACTGAACCAATTACAACGAAATTTAGCACACATATAGAGGGTAACTTGGATTAACACATTGGATAGATTTTATCCTGGAAATCTCACGGGAACGGGAACTATGAAAGAAAAAAAAAAAAAGAAAGAAATAATTTTTCTTGTAAAACGCGGGCGGAGCCGCGGGCGGAGAGCTAGTATTGAGATGTATGCATACTCTTTCATGAAAAAACTACGGAGCGGATTTTGATGAAACTTTATAGTATTATAGGTATTACATAAACTATAGAAATAGGTAGGTACTTGATTTTGCCCGCGGGTTTGTCCGCAGGTGAAACCGCGCGTCACAGCTAGTAATCGTATAAAAATTCTATCAATTAGTAAAATCGCATGGGTCTAATCATTATTATTTTTTCTTTTATATAAGCGGAAGCAACAGAGCAGACGCGTCACCGTCATTATATTTTCTTATTTACTTAAAGAAAGTGAAAATTACAGGAAAAAATAAAAACTTAAAGCCCTTTTCATATAACATGATAATTTTTTATTTATTTATATTTTCTATCAGACAATAAAACTTATTGTAATTCAATTTAGTTATAATCTGAATTAACATAATATTATAAATTTTATTCCAGATAATTGCAGATAAAACCGGGGCGTTTGGTATGTTTTATTTACAAAAAAAAATACGTTTATATGATAAAATGATATTAAAAAATGAAAGATCAATAAGATTAAGGAAAATTGTGTGAAAATTTAATTGAAAATTATCGAATTAGCAAAAATATGATTAAAAATGTATTAATTAAAGGTGCAAGCTTACAATGCTGATATTTTGATACTGTTTTACGGAAAAGCTCATGTTTAATCTGTCACATGGGAAATTGGTAAATGCATGCAAGTTATATTAGTTTTTTTTTCACAAACAAAAAGTGCAGAGTAAAATTAGATAGATTCTTATTTTTAGATTGAGCTTAGATTAAATAAAATAATAATTGTTTTAATATAACTTCTATTAATTAAAATTTGTTACTTAAATTAACTTTAATGATTAAAGTTAGATAAGCCATAACTTGCATAAAAACAAGCTTTTAAACTTACATGTACAAGATAAAATTAAACAAGTAATATTTAAAAAGACTGAGTCACATATAAATCCACATAAAAAGTTATATTCTCTAAAAAAATCCAACACATTAAGCATTGAAAACACACAATAATAAAACGCGGTAAAAATAAAATTCGCAGAACACAAAATATCAAACCACGTAGGTTAATTTCCTAAAATATAAAGATAACAATGAATAAAGTGAATGAATTTCTATTCGATCTTACCTTATGACACAACACTAGCTGTTATCTCAATAATGGTTCTAAACGGAATACGAAGAGATGACAGATTTTACCCTATATATACTGCAACCGAGCTGGGCCACACGGGGTGATTTTTCGTTTGGGAATTTTTTTAGTGAAACTTCTTAGGGTGCACTCACACACATCAGTCACCGTCAAGTCACCGATGACTGATCGGTGACGGTTTGTGTACGTATCCACAAACACCAGTCACCGTCATGTTGTCCGTCAGTCACGTCGCCGGTTTGACTGAATCATTGAACACATACATCAGGTTAGTCAGTGATTAGACGTGTGTCACGCTAGAGAACATGTAGCAATTGACGGTAGCACGACGCTGACTGAACTGAGACGTGACGGCACCGGGTGAGTGGGGATAAAAGTATGGTACATGTATGGAAAGATTATTTGACGTGCCTGACCGGGGACGTCACTGATAGATTTCGTGCCGGCGACTGTCGTGTGGGAACAGAGTCATACTAGAACTATTGATACATATTTTTTTTTAATCCTGTCCGGTGACGTGCCGTGACGGTGACTGATGTGTGTGAGTGCACCCTTAAGCGTAAGTAATCAAGGTCGCGTCATGGCAATACCGTCACGTCATGGATAATGATGATTTTGGTATCTTTGAATCTTGCCACGGATCCACTTCTGACACGTGTGCTCGGCACACACGCTTTTTTATATGCTGTGGTTGTACTCAAATTCAAACATATTATATTGAATTCGTTTTTAGATCGCAGATATAGAAATAAATTTACTGCCGGTGTATGAGTTGTAGAGTTGATTTATTAAAGAAAAATAATAAAAATTGTTATAATTATGTAACTTTGTGTGTTTTGCTGTGTCGTTCGGTTTTGTTATTTTTTAACTGTCATAATTTCATTATTATTATTACATTTATGAAAATAATTGTTTTAATTTTAGATTCAAGTAATTGTACTTAATTATTTTTATATCTAGATAAAAATGTATAATTTCAAAATGAATCGTAATATTTAAATTATAGACTCGACCAAATGGACAGATAAAAAATGAATCACTTTTTATTTCTGATACATAGCTTGATAAAATGATAAAGATGTGAACATTTCATCGCTTTAAGAAATAAAGACTTAAAAACCCTCAACACTATAAAAATATTTTAAAACTTAAGAAATACATAGTTTGCAGTAAATATATTTAGTTTTCATGTATAAGTAAATTATTAAACGGTAGGTACTATGAGAATACTTATGTTAGACTATCAATGCCCTTCATATATTTTTGTTAGTGATGCAACGAATATGAATACGAATATTCGTATTCGCCGAATACTAGACATTTACCGAATATTCGTATTCGGCAAATATACGAATATTTAAAAACGAATATTTTTGTACGCAACTCAATTTAATACAGATTTAAAAATCGCGCGTTAAAATATGACGTGTGCAGAGACCGCTGATCCACTGGCCTTTTGGCGAGATGTCCATTTTCAAAGTCAGAAAAAACTCGCCCAAAAATATTTTTCACTGAAGCCATGTACAGTCGCTTCGGAAAGACTTTTTTCAACGGCTGGAAACATCTATACTGAAAAAAAATCGCCTAAAACCAGAAAATCTACGAATTTTATGTTTTTTAAATAAAAAATTTGCTTATTGTAAATTTTAATCATTCATTAAATAAATAAGTCTTTTATTACCAAGGCGAGATATTCGCATTCGTATTCGTATTCGCCAAATAGTAGGTTTGATATTCGTATTCGTATTCGTATTCGTATTCGTAAAAGTAGTATTCGTTGCATCACTAATTTTTGTCTAATGTCACCTGAGAAATTCAATTTGCAAACCCTTTTTGCTTGTGCAGTAGTTTTGTGTAAATCTATACTAATATTATAAAGCTGAAGAGTTTGTTTGTTTGTTTGAACGCGCTAATCTCATTCTTGAGAACTTTTCAATTCGGACCAGTAGTTCTCTACTGGTCCGAATTGAAAAGTTCTTTCGGTTTTGGGTAGCCCATTTATCGAGGAAGGCTATAGGTATATCATCAAAAACCGCGAAAACCGCGGAGCGCAGCTATATAATTATGTCTGCACGTCTTCAAAAATGTCTCGGTCTGGCAGGACACAGAAGGCTGATCACCAACTTGTTCCTAAAGAAAATCGATCAGGGTTAACAGATGTATAATGCATATGCCCCTTACCCCACTTGGGGACACAGGACTTACGTCTTCAAAACTTTGATTTATATTAATTATCAAATTGTAACTTGTTATTTAATAAATGCGTGAGCTTCCATGATATTATATGATGAGCTTGGCAAAATATATAACAATATTGTATCTATTTGTAGTTTTAATTTCATGAAAAACTAATAAAGTGTTTGTTTTACATGTTATTATGTTTTATCGATTACAATATAATATCTCTATCAATGCCTATGTAAATTACATGTAACAACCAATAAATATCTAAAATATTAAAAATCACATATTGGAATGTTTAAGGAAAAAAATGAATTTAACTCTATTAATATCGGGAATTGCCTAGCTACACATATGCTAGAGTTTCATCATCTTTAATTAAGTGGAATGGTGATTCATTGGATTAGCGTTCGCGGCACCTGATTTTAATATTTGTTATGACTAGCTTTTACTATCCTAATCTAGTTGTAAATTATATGGCATTTATATTTGTATTATTTATCCATACTTAGTATTATAAATGCAAAAGTAACTCTGTCTGTCTGTCTGTTACTCAATCACGCCTAAACTACTGAACAAATTTTCATGAAATTTGGTATTAGGATATTTTGATACCCGAGAAAGGACATAGGCTACTTTTTATCCTGGGAAAATGACGCAATCCCGGAAATCCCACGGGAACGGGAACTATGCGGGTTTTTCCTTGACTGCGCGGGCGAAGCCGCGGGCGGAAACCTAGTTTATTTATATAGTAAATTTATGCAGTATTAAAATACAAAAAAAATATTATAAAATAGATATTATAGTGATTTATCTATACTAATATTATAAAGCTGAAGATTTTGATTGTTCGTTTGTTTGAACGCGCTAATCTCAGACACTATTGATCCTATATTTGAAGAATTCTTTCGGTGTGATAGTCCATTTATCTAGAAAGGCTATAGGCTGAATATCATCGGGTAAAACCGCGGGGCACAGCTACTTTCTGCATATAATTCTAAAATTTATCTGCGTGTTTATAGATTTTTAATTTATTATATAAATATTTTATTAAATCTATGCATATAAATATCATTATCTAAGAGCTTTCCAATAAAGAATATTATCATAACATAATATATTTTGTCTATAAATAAGTGGCCATGACACATAGATAAGTGAAATATCAATAAAAATAAATCTCCCAAATAATTTATATGTTTATAATTAAATAACAGAATGGTATTTATTTATATATTTAAAGCATATACAAGACTAGCTGCTCGTTTTCACCCCCTCCTGTTGGTCGTAGCGTGATGATATATAGCCTATAACCTTCCTCGATAAATGGGCTATCTAACACCGAAAGAATTTTTCAAATCGGACCAATAGTTTCCGAGATTAGCGCGTTCAAACAAACAAACAAACTCTTCAGCTTTATAATATTAGTATAGATTAAAAGAAAGCGTGAGTGTGTTTTTGTTTTTGTCTGGTGTGACACCGGCATGCAATAGATAAGAAACAGACCAAACTGTAACATAATAAACGTGACTTAAATAGGAAGATATTAAAAACTATTTGCTTTTTGTTGTAAACAACAACAAGCAAGGATAAAATGCTTTGATTTGATGGTTCTCAAATATTTATTACTAATTGAATTTTTTTTGTGTTCAATCTCAAGATAATTATTCAAATTATTCGAAAAAATATTTGTCCTACAAAATCTATGGTTTGATCAAAGAGTCCCAATGTGTATCGATAACGAGGTCATCATAAATGATTACTAACCAGCTGATTTTTTTTGTTTTCACTTAGTTAATATTTATATGATTCAACAGACATGTTGTCCTACAAATTGCGTAATATATATTTGAGAACCATCAAATCAAAACATTTTACCCTTGTTACCTCTGTAAGCTACGACAATCGAGAGTTTCGTACAGGAAATTATTGGGCGTCTCATCAAAATAAAGCTACTCACGAAAAATTAGCTTGATTGTAATCACTTGCAAAAATGGGCGAAGGATCCTGAACTATTATAGAGATAGCGTATATATGCAAATGTAGAGTTTTCAATGAAATGTATAATATTAATTAATTCATCTATTCATTAATCACTCATCATTTATATATTGAATCGTTATATTATATAGCACTAGGTTTCCGCCCGCGGCTTCGCCCGCGCTGTCAAAGAAAAACCCGCATAGTTCCCGTTCCCGTTGGATTTCCGGGATTGCGTCATTTTCCCGGGATAAAAAGTAGCCTATGTCCTTTCTCGGGTATCAAAATATCTCCATACTATCATGAAAATAATTGCTTAATTAGTTTAGGCGTGATTGAGTAACTGACAGACAGACAGAGTCACTTTCGCATTTATAATATTACTATGGATTGAGCTAACACGTAACACTTTTATTAAAAAAAATATTAAATATGTATCTAAAATTTACGAAGTTTTGCGTTTACAAAATATATGTATTTATCATCAAAATATTCTGAAGTATAGCTGCGCTTCGCGGTTTCACCCGCATGGCTCCGCTCCTGTTGGTCTTAGCGTAATGATATATAGCCTATAGATATTCTATTAGTCCATGCCTATAGCTTTCCTCGATAAATGGGCTATATAACACCGAAATAATTTTGCAAATCACACCAGTAGTTCCTGAGATTAGCGCGTTCAAACAAACAAAGTCTTCAGCTTTATAATATTATTAGTAAATTAGTAATTAGTATTAGTATAGATTTCAATGCTATATTGTTACAAATAAACTTAGATACAATACTCAAATATGTAATTACCCAATACAAAGTTCGCTAATTGCACTCTCAATTGGCCGCGCGCGCGCACGTCACGAACCACGACTGCTTCCGCTGAATCATACTTATGAATGACATCGTAGTAATCAGATTTTTTATACACGATCAGTAACACGTGGTCTGATTAGTGAAGAATCTAGCGCGATAGAGTTTCTTTGAAATTACGTCGCAGTTTGGTAATAGTGTAGTACTTTAAAGTGCTCATTCAAATTCAAATCATTTATTGCATACCAATACAGTATTGCAGTGGTCATATTATATTTAAATTACATAATATTATCACTTTTTGTGAGTTTTGAGAATGTTTTCTCGAATGACATGTCGGGCTGAAATTTGGCATGCAGGTAGATGGCATAATGTAGGCGTCCCCTAAGAAAGGATTTTAGAAAATTCATCCCCCAAAGGGATCAAATAGGGGATTAAAGATTGTACTATTAAAATTTATCTTTTCCACGCAGGCGAAGCTGCGGGCAACAGCTAGTATAAAAATGAAACCCGTTTCGCGTTGTCACGCCATCACGTGTGAACGGGTGGACCGATTTCGAAAATTATTTTTTTATTATATTCCTTGAAGTACGAGGATGGTTCATAGGTAGAGAAAACGTAAATATGTACCACGGGCGAAGCCGGGGCGGACTGCTAATATATTATAAAAATAATACGCATGTTACTTTTGAGAATGCCGAATGAATTGATAATGCTCCTACATATTATAACAACATAAATACTACGTCGTATGTAACCAAATTGTATCTACGGATTGTATGACTGCTAAGTGGTAAATTCAACTAGGTTATGCGCAGTAGGATTACTAAGTAATGTGTGGCATAAAGTTCTATGACTTGTGTCCATGTTTTTTGTTAACTAACTTTCCTAAAACATAATAAATTATATACTAAAACCTTCCCCTTGAATCACTCTATCCTTAAAAAACCCGCATTAAAATCCGTTGCGTAGTTTTAAAGATTTAAGCATACATAGGGATTTAGGGGCATAGGGACAGAGAAAGCGACTTTGTTTTATACTATGTAGTGATTACAATATTGTTGTGTCTTGTTGTAAATGTTGATTGTGATAACTAAATGTAAAAATTGTAGAATGTAAATACGCTGTTATTGTACAAATTACGTAGTAAGGGTAAATGTAGAGACTGTGTTATGTATAACAATTTCATTGAATTTAAGCAAAGACATTTTGAAATATTTTTTTTTATTTAAGACGGACCTCAACCGCCGGTGCAGCCTGAAAGTCAGCGCTGTTTTTGTGCAGCATTTTGCTGAGGCTGTATCCGTTTGCTAATCTTAAGATAAATTTTGTAATGTTCTTGGCTGTGTTTTTTGCAATAAATTTATTTTCTTTCTTCAAAGAAAGACCTTCTAGGCAAAAATAGTAGTTTTTGCTTTGGCTGAAATAATTTTTAAACTAATACCTATATCTTATTTGAATGAATACTTATATGAGATACGAATAAGTATAGGGAATATGAACAGAATGCGGGTGAAGCCAGCCAGCAAAGCTAGGTGCAATATTTTAATGACAAAATTTAATACATTTTCCTTCTAATGACCGAAAATCGACTGGATTACTAAATTGCTAGACGTATTATACATATAGTTAACGGAAGATGGAAAAAAATTAAAGAAATAAATTTTATACGTCACGTTTAGAATTGCCATTATAGATAGAGATAAATTAGGCCGTGACCGAATCGCGGATATTTTCCGCGCGTATTTTATCCGCAATTGTGTCACATTGAATACAATGAGAGTATTCGCACTGGCGGAATAAAATCCATGTGGAAAATAATTCGCTAATTAGAAGTCACAAATCTGTGATTTGGTGCAGATTTCGCGCGATTTCTTTCCGCGCGGATATTTTGTGCAGTATGGAGTAGTATGACTATGTTCGCACTGCGGAATAAAATCCGCGGGTTTTGCGTTGTCAGTCGTGTACTGACAACGCAAAAAAAAAGCTCAATGCCGTAAACGGGTGAATCCAGTGCTCATGGCTTCTTTTGATTCGTCTGTTACGTCGCCGCCGTAGTAGCAAGTAAATCAAAATTGATCGGTTATCCATTTTAGACGTTCGTTTTGTACGGCGAACTGCATCGAACTGACAAATTCCGCGAGGAATTTTATCCGCAGTGCATATAGGTGTAATTTTGACGGCGGAATAAAAATCGCGCGGATTTTATTCGCGCGGAGAATATCCGCAGTGCGGACACGGCCTTACGTAATGAAATTATGCAAATATGTACTATATTATGCAATAATTTATAACGTGAATTATTATATAAAGGTCAAATCATATAAATTATGAATTAATTAAATGGTTTAATAACACACACACACACATATAATTATATTAAATACCACTTCTAAATATAGCAAAAATACTCACAGAATTTCAAGCACCAATTTTAGTACGAAAATGTAAAATATTAATTAAATTGTGTTTCAAAATCACCTAGTGTGGTCCGTTCCCACTAAAACAGAATATACTAGATAATTTCGGATTAACATCGCTTCGATAAAATGGTGGGTGATTGTGGTGAAAATTATTGGAATTAAAACACCTTTTAACGGTTTTAAAACACGTTTTTTTGTTATTCTTGGATTTTTAGGAGAGATTAACTAAGTAAAGTGTTTTGCTTTGGAATTAAATTGATGACAGTTTGACGGTTTTAAAACACTGTTTTAAATGATAAATAAAAAATGTTGTGTGGTTTTATGAAACCACGGTAAAAGTGAAACTTAGGTACAAAATTATCGTATTTGTACGATAATTATCGTACGGTTCGACCGTCACGCGACATGCGCTACACAGACCAAAAAGTTTGAGACGATGTAATAAAAGTTTCACTTTAATAATAAATAAATAAATATTTCAGGACAATTTTCACGCACGGCACGATCTGATCCCATACTAAGCTTTCGTTTGTGTTATGGAAACCAGATGGCTGATGAACATACATAATATATATAATTTTAAATAAATACTTATATAGTCATAATCACCACCCAGACACAGAGCAAACATCTATGTTCATCACACAAATATTTGCCCCGGGTGGGAATCGAACCTACGACCTTTGGCTTGGAAGGCAGGGCCACTGCCCACTACCAACCAAGCCAACCGGTCAGTCAATTAATATTTTTTCGTTATAGGTATAGAATTAGATAAGTTTTTAAGATTGAAGTTTGAATATTAATTAATTTAGGTAGATTTTATTCCTGTCGTATTGTATTTTTTTTTCAATAGACTCGAACATTTAAAAGAAATTATGAAAGCACTGAATTTATGAATGTAAAAGCAGTTTTAAGCTTACTTAGCCGCCCCGGTTTCATCTGAGTTGAATGGCCGCTTACAGTAAACTATCTATATTTAAAATTTCATCATAATCTGTTCAACTGATTTTTGCGTGCTCGTGACACAAATTTCTTACATTATAATATCTATTATCCAGATAAAGAATTAGTTTTGCTATACTGAAGAAAAATAAAAGATTAATTGTTCTAAAAAATCACATCTAGACGCCTGCACAACTTGGATTTTTTTGTATGCAAGTCTTTTTTATTTTAAATAATAAAAATGAAATGTCGAATATCTGGGGACAAATTATCCAAATATTATCTGGCAAAATTTTCACACATTTCTTGAAATATAATTTACTAGCTTACCGCCCGCGGCTTCGCCCGCTTTGTCTAAAACCTAATAAATTATATACTAAAACCGTCCTCTTGAATCACTCCTTCTATTAAAAAAAAACCGCATATAAATCCGTTGCGTAGTTTTAAAGATTTAAGCATACAAAGGGACATAGGGACAGAGAAAGCGACTTTGTTTTATACTATGTACTGATTTATTACTCCATAGCTATCAAAAGATTTTTAAGTTTCTTTAATAAATCTAGATTTCCTTCATTACTAATTAAGTCTAGATATTACAGTTCTCTCAGTTACACTATACAGTAAGTAGATAATTGGTTACCGAGACAAGTTAGTGCATACAGCTTTGATTCAGTTCTAACCTAGAGAAGTAGCTGCATACAAAGTAGTCGGAAAAATAGACATCACATTCACACACCACACCACACAAGTACTGACTGGTCACGGCGGATTCGTCTTCTACTTGAACAGATTCAAGCTGAAGGAGAATCCGTCGTGTCTATGTCAGCCTGGAGTTGAGGAGACGGTTCCTCACCTCACACCTGTTACTCGAGTGCCCAATTTTTGCAAGCAATAGATATGCTATTGAGCAAAAATTGGGCATGGCGATGACGGTGAGAATCTGCCTTCCGCCCTGGGGGACAAGTGAAGGGATACTTCCTTAAAATATTGTAAATATATTGTAGAAGTAGTGAATAAGCGAAACAATGGCGTGTGATTCTGTGATATTATGGGATAGTTTGTATTTATTTACCCAGTACATATTTTAATATTTTTAATTTTGTATTTTAATTTATGTATTTAATGTAAATAATTTTATTTTTAATTAATCATGTGTGTTTAATTAATTATTAACTGAATTTTATTATCCTGGAACTCCTAGTAAATACTAATATTCTAGAATGTTGCCTGAAATATACTCATATTATAAAGCTAAAGAGTTTGTTTGAACGCGCTAATCTCAGGAACTAGTGGCCCGATTTGAAAAAATTCTTTCGGTGTTAGATAGCCCATTTATCGAGGAAGGCTTTCATCACGCTAAGACCAACAGGAGCGGAGCAATGCGGGTGAAACCGCGAGGAACAGCTAGTAACTATATAAAAAATGCGAAAGTTTTTGAGGATGGATGTTTATTACTCTTTCACGAAAAGCAGGAGGCTGAGATATAGGGATATATGCTACTATTTACCGCGGTGAAATATCTCCATTTCCTTTGGAATTTACGGACGAAGCCGCGGTTAACAGATAGTTTGTTTATAATTAAAGTTTTAATAACTTTCGAAATAAATATGAAATTGTATAAAGATGAAGGTATGTAAATCAATTGTGTAAAAACTGCTGAACTGTTTTGAATAAATCTCTTCAAAACCTTGAAACTTCTAGTGATTTCAGGAATAGTTATTTTTAGAAATAATTTGTTTTTCATTTAAATTACTGCTTTTTGCGAGATTATTCTGAAAATTCGTCCTAGTTCAAACGTTCTTTATAAAGTAGATACTAATCTACTATAATATGTCGTATATTTTTAATCTAATTAAAAATATACGTCATTTTTACCTATACTTATTCTTATATATAAAAATGAATCGCAAAATGTGTTGGTAAGCGCATAACTCGAGAACGGCTGAATCGATTTCGATAATTCTTTTTTTATTATATTTCTGGAAGAACGAGGATGGTTCTTATGTAGAAAACGTAAACATGTACCACGGGCGAAGCCGGGGCGGACCGCTAGTAAATTATAATATTATCAGAATATTATGTAGAGCATTTTTTAAATTAGCTTTTCTTGTGGTGCGTACATACATGCAAACACACGAACATTCTCATTATGTTATCACTACCTATTAATTTTTTATAGGTAAAAAAAAAACAATAGGTTAGGTTTGAAAAAGAAACTATAATTTGAGTGTTCGTTGAGTTTGAGTATCAATTCCTATGACCTCCAACACGAGGCATCAACATAAAAATTTACAAGTAAAATATTTCTTGGGAATCAATTGATTTACAGATTACTTACTCGCTTTCCAATTTAAAATGTTGTGTCGAATTTTGTGGAGCAATTTTAATTAAAACGACATTTTCTTTATGAAAAAATATTCAGACTTTTAAAGTGTACTTAAGTCGAAATTATTTGGTATAGCGTTTCATGAATTTTTGGGTTAAAGTTAAATAAGTTAAAAGAATTTTAAACCCAAGTTAAAAATATATTTTCCGGATTCACGTAAACCTATGTATTCAAAACTACTGTATAATAAAGACAATTAAAACTTCTGGATAAGTTTTGTTTAGCTTGTCTGTTAAAATAACAAATTATGTACGTACTTGAATAAATTTTTCATCAAAATATGTTAAAAAGACTATCAGTAACTTTATCAGCAAGTCGTCATACATTTCTTTAATAATTTAGTCCGAGAAAATTAAGCCGAAAACGGGCCATTAGCAGAAATAATTCGTGTAGTTTTCATGATCATCTGCCCCCCTAGTCAAGTGGCTTTCTGTTAGCGTAGCGTTCAATAGAATAGACTATACGAATGAGATTGACGTAGGCTGTAGATAAACGTATCTACAGGTTACGTCAATCTCATACATTCGTAGTCTATTCTATTGAACGCTACGCTAATAGAAAGCCACTTGACTAGGGGGGCTGGACATGTCAAGGAATAACGAAGCGATTTTCAAAACTACACGATTTATTTCCGCTAATTTTACTAATTTTATCGGACTAATTAGATTTGTAGACGTTTGTGAGTAGATACTGATTTTGAAAAACCATTTAACCCTTATTTCGACAGAGAAGGTGATAGTAAACTTATTAAAATTTTTTTGTATAACCTAGTTTCCATGGTTTTTCTAAACCTCCAAAAAAAGAAAAAAAAAATCTACCCCCCACCCTTATGGAGAAAAGCGATGTCCGCCACACCGGACATTATCGAATCTTAGTAAAAATGACTTGTCCGTCCTAGCGGACTTAATCGAATACGTGAAAGAAGTTGCATAGTATAAAGTAAAAGAATATAATAGTAAAAGAGCCTTTATTTTTTATAAAAGTACAAAGAAACTGTGAAAAAAAGTAATCTAAAGGTGAACGTACTACGGGAGGATCTTCAACTACTGCAGTATCTTCTATCTGGGCTCTATACAAAAAGGTACTCTGTTTCCATTTGTAAGAGAGGGAAAGCTTTTGAATTTGCTTGGGTCTCTTTTTTGTCACAACTGATGGTTCTCTGAGTCTTCTTTTTCCATGCACATGTGTTGGCAACGAGGGTAAAGACGATATAGAAGGTAAGTTTGCAAAATTGAGTTCCTGCGACTGGTTCGGGAAAACTTGCTCTATATTTGGACTCAAAGGCGTCGGGAAGTCGTATGTAAAGGTTAGGTAGATAAGAAGTATCTAACAAGTTGATAGGTACTGAGAATAGATGTAATGTTATGGTAATACCGACAACTCAAATCTTTTACCTTTCATACCATATTTCGACAAGGTCCGCCGTGACGGACAAGCTGTAAGACACAATAAATACAGGTGTTTCGACGAAGTCCGGTGTGGCGGACAAGTGAAAAACTCGATAATTATTAAGAATAACGTAAGCAAAAGCTATGAAATCGTATTATTTGAACGTTAGTAGACTAAATTCACAAAACACAAATAAAAAATCTACGCAACATAGGCAAAAAATAATATTTTTTAATAAATTACCTGAAAGACTTTCTTAGTGCGCAGTTTCGCCGACATTTTTTCGCCAACTGTCAAACTCTGGGTTATTACACGCAAAATTTATTTTTCTACTAAAATTTGATCGACCTCCCAATAGCTTAGTAGTTTTTTTGTTGCAAAAATAGAATTAGACGGGGCGGTGGATTTTTTTAAAGTACTTGTCCGGTGGTACGGACAAATTCGAAATAAGGGTTAACATACACATTACACGTATCTACTTATTTAGTAATATGCGATAATACTTTTGTGTTTCGGATAATAAACTGTACAATATATTTAATATGAAATATCATAAAATGAATTCATAAGATTAACATGCATTTATGTATTTATTGTTCCTATAGTCTACTATCTTAAAGCCTGCGTCTTAAAATTATTAATTATCATTCCAAATTGATTTCAAAACGCCTTTCGACCCTTCTGTGAAACATGTTATGCCAATTCTATTACAATCTGTATAAAACATAATAAAAATATAACAAATAACACCCTGTTATGACATGGCGCCCCGTGGTCACGAGATTAAAGACAGTGGGGTTCAATACATTTTAATGAAAACATTATTGGTCTAATTGAGGCAATTAGCTCGTTAAGTCTTTATTCAATAAATAATTGTTTTTGATACTTGTTCAATAACTCCTCCTTGGTTCAGTGGTTAACGCTTGCAGAATCGAGGGTTCTTCGTTTCGATTCGTGGTGAAAGGAATGTCACCACGAATCGAAACGAAGAACCCTGAAGTCTGACAGGTTATAGAAGTATTTTCTTATTTGATTTCACGCGAGTAATATAATTTATACATTAAAATTTAAACAAACGGGTTTTAAACGCGATTTTATTATTATATTTTTTAAACACGACGATTTGAACACTTTACAGCGTGGTCAAGAGTCGTCAATATAATGAATAAATCGCATTTAAAATCCGTTAAAAAGTCATTAATTTCTAAAGAACACAAACTACCGGTAGAGAAAATCGATTAGTGAAATATATATGCAATACATCTGCCCCTTATCTCACATGGCCATGGGACTTTATTTATTAATTACATTTATCAATAAGACGCCTTATTAGTACATATTTATATTTAATTGTAAGAAAATGTGAAGAAAAACAAAAAACGTACGTCACAGTGGGGGTGGTTGCAACAATCTATATTAGTAATACTAATATTATAAAGCTGAAGAGTTTGTTTGTTTTAACGCGCTAATCTCAAGAAGTACTGGTCCGATTTAAAAAATTCTTTCAGTGTTTGATAGCCCATTTATCGAGGAAGACTATAAGCCTATATTCTTCGACAAAAGGAGAGCCACGCGGGTGAAACCGCGGAGCGCCGCTAGTATTAAATAGGACATTTAGCTTAGCTTTTAATTTTGAAGAAAACAAATGAAAAACAAAACCAATTTGACGTCATAATTGTTAGTTATGATTGAAGACTACGTAACAATATTAGGTATATAATATACTAGCTGTGCCCCGCGGTTTTATCCGCATTGCTCCGCTCCTATTGGTCTTAGCGTGATGATATATAGCTTACAGCCTTCCTCGATAAATGGGCTATCTAACACCGAGAGAATTTTTCAAATCGGACCAGTAGTCCCTGAGATTAGCGCGTACAAACAAACAAGCTATAATATTAGTATAGATAGCAGCTAGTATTGCAGAGGTGGCTCAGTGGTAAGGGATTACCACTTCAAATTGATAAGTAGGTTCACGGCCAGGTTAGTGCGCAGGAAATATTTCAATTTATCAGCGCTTGGCATAACATCACTACAACTACAGTGCTAAACGGTGAAGGAAAACATCGTGAGGAAACCGACATGTCGAAGAATCAAAAGTTCGACATGTGTTCTGCCCGCACTTGGCCAGCGTGGTAGATTATGGCTTTACCCTCATAGTAGGGCCACAGTATTACAATATTATTTCCTACAGTAAGGAATCGCCTTTGATGTCGCGCGATGCCGCCGCCAGCGTAGGTACTTACGCTGCCACACGAAAATACGGGTTGCAACAAATGGGAAATAAAACAATTGTGATTATTAATATTATGATGAAATCATTTATTCATATGTACATTCAAAATAATTGCTATTATTAAATCTGATGTAATTATTTGTTCATAAATATATAATTACAGATATTGGCACTGCTAAATATTATTTACGTGGACACTTTATTTTTGGATGTTCTTAATTGTAAATATGGTAATACTGTGGTAGGGCGGTGTTGTTTTTAGGACAAACAGTTATAAGTATAGTTCTAAAGACCTAGTAATTACAATATCCAATGACTTAGCCTAAATTTAGATACATTAGTATTCAGTTAGTGATCTGGCATATGGAACACTTAATTAGGATTTACGTTGAAACCTAAGTTTAGTCTCGGTCTTAATGGCTTGATAATCCCTATATATCCCTGTATAATAGATTAATTTTAAAACGTTGTTTGACCCGCGTAAGGTCTGTGAATAAATATAGGTAGATACTTTATGTTACTGATAATGGACTTAGTAATATACCTAAATATTTTAAAAGCATTTTAAACGCAACTATGGAATTTCTTGCTTATTAAAAAAATGTATTAGTTCAGAAAGCCTATTATAGATAGCATTAATATATGGATGATGAAAATCCGTGGAAAGTTCAAAGTTGTCGCGTAAGAACCACAGGATTCTATGGCATCATCATTAGACATTATGTTAGATGTAGGTACATATTAATATGTAAAATTAAATAATATACATACCTATTACCTATACATAATTTTAAAAGAGCAACTAGGTATATAAAAAGTAGATAAAAAAAAATGTGTGCGTGTAATAGTGTACATACATAAGAAGTGAAATTTCTTTATGACCTTATTTTTCAAAAAATAATTTACTATATATGCAACTTTACAGAAATACGTCGAATTACGCGTGATAGGGATAAGAATAAGATGGCGCGTAACGGAAAAATGTTACACAAAATTTTTTTCCAACTCCGATAAAGAAGTTTCACTTCAAAAATTGATCGTAAGCTGTTTTGACCTAATTGTTTCAGCTCAAAATACTTTTATTCCGTTTGTATATTTTAAGTTATTTGTTTTTGATAAATTTTTTGCTTATATTAAACACAAAAATTCTATCTAAGGTTTAAAAAAATATTTTTACTCAGATATAAGATACGTTAATTGATGTTAAAGTTCAAAAGATATTTCCTATCTCAATTTTTGCATAGTAATGTACATAATATTTTGTTTAAATTCATATACAGGTGTGAATTATGGATAATAACAGATATTGAAATAATGTTTACATTTAGTTCAAGTTAGGGTTGTCACTTATGCTTATTATTTCTTTCTTTTTACATACCTACTTATACGAAAATTTCGTCATAATATTATTATATTGTTCTGATACTGGTCGTAGTTTTTGCAATTAAATTAAATTTAAAGAGTGAAGCTAGTAAAGTGCCTTTTATTTTAGATAATTATCTTAATTTATTTGTTTCTAATACTCACGAAATCCAATTTAATGTCTTAAACTATCTTTGTAACTACGCAATTCGCAAACGAACTTATACTAAAAATAACGTTACTGCGAACAAAATTTAAAAAATAAATAAAAAATGTATGCGTGTACTTACGTGTACACACGTAAGAAGTGAAACTTCTTTATGACCTTAAAAATGTCACGAGTGGCGTAACGCAAAATTGTCACGCGTATGGCGTAACGCAAAAATGTTACACTAAATTTTTGTACAACCCCGATAAAGAAGTTTCACTTCAAAAATTAATTTTTGACAGCCCTATGATTTTTTTTCACATAGGTAGGTATATGTTAATTTTATTTAGTCACGTGCAGGATCTTACTTTGATGTTTATTGTTTATGCTGCCGTAAGATTGTAAAAAGCGTTAGTTTATAATCTAACTCGCGAGATGGCAAACTGTCGAAAAATTGGGATCAGTAAAATTAGCGAAAAAAATTAAATATTCGTAAAATTTGCTTGCAGTTTAACACATTATTTTTTGTTAGACAATAACGGATCATTTACATCGAATGAAATAGAGCTGGAGTTAGAACAAGAGCATTCTTTCGTGATTTTTTAAGCGTAAACGAAAACTCGTATTCTGTGTTCTATTAGAAAATTCATTGAATCTTTTCGAACGCACCAAGAACAACAAAAGAATGCTCTACGCCTGTTTACACTTAAATAATTTGACATATTGGGCTTAGAATGAGCATTCACTAGTTTGATGTAAAAACATCATTGGACGAATATATTGCAGTAATGTATTTTCCAGAATTTGTTTATCCCAAAATCCATTAGTGCAAGTTGACAGAATGTCTATTTCAAAATTTAACCGTTTCACATAGATATAATAACAAATAAATATTAATTAACAACCGAAGCAATATAATGTGTTAAATTTAACTTTAAAAAATTAAAATCAATAACCTGAAAATTTGTAGAGACTCTTTTTATCAATGTTGTAGGTATGCGCCCCCTTTTATGGACAATTCAGATCAAGTAAAAATATTAATGTAGGTACTTATGTGAATTGTAATTGGTGTATCAAATAAATAAATAAATAATTTGTAATCAATACACTGTCGCGGATCACAATTTTATGACAAATTTGAAATTACAATCTCGCGGGTTCATTATAGATTACAAACTCACGGGATAGATATTTTGTAATGTAACTATTTTCACAATTTTACCGTGACATGTTTATTTCAGTAATAATTTAAACCTCAAATTGTACTAAACTGATTAAGATTGTTGTTTTTGTATTATTTCTGTTCCAACAAAGAGAATATCGAAGTATGTTATAAATTATAAACTACTAGCGGTCCGCCCCGGCTTCGCCCGTGGTACATATTTCGCAATAAAAAGTAGCCTATGTCCTTTCTCGGGTATCAAAATATCTCCATACCAAATTTCATGCAAATTGGTTCAGTAGTTTAGGCGTGATTGAGTAACAGACAGACAGACAGAGTTACTTTCGCATTTATAATATTAGTATGGACTAGCAAATCGGGCGAACTCCGTTTCGCCACCAGAGACACCTTTTCTTTGCTATAAACCTCACGGAGCCCGAGACCTTTCCAACGAATGCAAAACCGTGGAAATCGGTTCGTGCGTTCTGGAGTTATACTTAGCGTCAGGAAGGAAAACCTGACTTATTTTTATATGTATAAGTAGTAGAGATAACACTGCAAAAGCATATCAAAATTTGCAGAGCCGTTTTGTGTATTGTATTGTACCTTAAAATCCTTATACCAAGGAGATAATTTAAATTATAAAAGACATGAGTAAAACTTGGGTTACGAATGGTTTGAAGTTTGAACCATAGAGATCTAGAGAGATGCCAATCGCTTGCGCTGAGTACGAAACCGTGTCTCATAAAAAATTTACGCACACAACTGCAGTAAACAAAATCAAAACAATACTTCGCGTTGTGTGCGTGTCATCACACAAAAATATGAGAGCGACTATTCGTTCGCACACTAGATTGTAAGTGCCGTACGTATACAGCACCGCTACAGTTTGTTCTCTTTTTGTACATATTGCTGCGACACCGGCCCCGCCCCCTAACCATATTATCTCCCTTTAGTTTCTGTGATCTGTGGTTTGAACGTATCATCACTACAAAGTATAAAACAAAGTCGCTTTCTCTGTGTCCCTATGTCCCTATGTATGCTTAAATCTTTAAAACTTTACGTTTTAGTATATAATTTATTAGTTTTTAAACAAAGCGGGCGAAGCCGCGGGCGGAGAGCTAGTACATACATAAATAAATACGGAACCCTAAAAATAATATAGATAATGCGTTGCTATACTAATATGTATAGGAAATAGCATTGGATATCTATGTTTACTGTAATTATAATGCGGAATAAAATCTCTCATTTCCGTAGGTTTTTTTAATAAACTAACGGACATGAGAAATGGTTTTGACCGACTTTGAAATAAGAGTGTACCTTCTTTATATTTATAATACTTCTACTACTATCACTACCTAGGTACATAATCCATACTAATATAATAAATGCGAAAGTAACTCTGTCTGTCTGTCTGTTACTCAATCACGCCTAAACTACTGAACCAATTTGCATGAAATTTGGTATGGAGATATTTTGATACCCGCGAAAGGACATTGGCTACTTTTTATCCCGGGAAAATGACGTAACCCCGGAAATCCCACGGGAACGGGAACTATGCGGGGTTTTTCTTTGACTGCGCGGGCGAAGCCGCGGGATGAAAGCTATAGTAGGTATAATATAATACGTAATATAATCAAAAAATATTGCACCAATTTTCATTCTGTTTTCACAAATGAATATCGTAGATTCGCGAGAAAGGTTTTTTTTTATTTTAAATTGTTTTGGATTGATATTATCAGTGCCTGCCATATTTCATTATTGCCCGAATAATTAATACAATTTTTAAATTTTGGAATAAATGTATAATAGGTACGAATAGATAGACACAATTTTTTTTAAATAATAAAAAAAATCTTAATATAATATGTCACAACTTTGCCTGCCACATTATTGTCAAAAAAAATTATCATGTAAAATTATTGACGATAATTCTAAGAAAATCACAATTAGTTTTTTTTTTATTGATAAGGAAACTAACTTTAATTTTACTAGTAGATAATTAATTTAAATAAAATTTACGCGTACGCGCGTTTTTATCTTTGAGATAATGGCGTCATGACACACCCTTGTTACGTGCTCGCTAGTGATGTACAAATGTCGTAATTTGTGCACGTATCGATAAAATAACGAGGTTATAGAATTGTACTTATTTTATTTGAAATTATGGATTATAATCGCGTAAATCTAAAAAATCTGGAAAATCTAAATGTTCAAATAGGTACTCACTGAAACTGATCCATGTTGTACACATATTTCTTAAAATATTGTTACTATTTAATTTATTATTATTATACGAGCACTTGGTCATCGCTGGGTATTTTGCTACTAAATTAGTATGTTGTTATGATACACGCCAAGATAATTACAAAGGTTTAATCAAACAATCGACAGAACCATTAAAACAACGATCTAGTGTAATAATTTTGCGTTACATTATTAGGCACTTTGAATCGCCATTTTTTTCATCACAGTTACATTAATACATGTTGATCTTGATTTTATAGCATTGAAAGCATAAGTATACATATAATACAATTTTGGGCTGGTAAGAAGTATTAAAAATAATGACGCAAATTTTTATCTATGGCTACATTTTTTCATAAATAAATATATGCTTGGCCACTATTAAAGAGCTAATTAATTATGTAATAGTAGAAGTATCTAAAGCACATAAATGTTTTTTGTATGATTCATCAGATTTATGTGAAAATAATTAATTGGATTTATTTCAAGCTGGACGAAAAATACTTAATTAAAATTTTGTGCACTGTTTAACTAAAGTGAAATACTATCGCCATGAAGATACGCAACCAGGAGTTTAATACATATATGTATATTTTCATACATATATGTATAATTATATAACGTAGTGAAGTAAAGGAATTCATAAGACTCAAATTCTTCAAATTGTAGAATACATTGAAGGCCACACAGCATTCCCGCCAACATTGTAACAATGTCGTCATATATATCAACGGAACACGTCAATTTGAGACTTCCTAATAAAGTTAGGTACTAAGGGCTTCTCTAGATTCGTGGAGTAATTACCCTGGCTCCCCTTCAATTCCATTGTGGAAGCATTCTTCAATGTTACAATGTCAAAGTCAATGCCAGTTTTGTAGATAATTACCTCTGTTCGTCACTATTGTATCTACGTCAAGAATATGTACATAACTTTTTCCCTAACACTATTTAAATACGTAATACATAAAACTGTAATGTTAAATTATTACCGTTTCATTATATAGGAAGGAAATTTCAACGTACAGGATATCCCTAATTCGACGGTCAGGGCTGTCGAATGATTCAATTATTATCACACATTTTGTTCCGTTTATATCCAGTTATATCCAAATCATATAATAAGCTGACACATGCTATAAGCATAAAGAACTGGAGGTCTTCATTTCACGCTATACACACATTTGGCATTAGTAAATAAGCACTTATCAGTTAAACGTTCAAATATTCTCTACTTCCTAGTGAAATATAATAGTTAATATTACCATTTCTCGTTCTGGCTGCAGTAAAGGTTATGAGTAATTATGAAACGAAGCACACGCAGTCACGTACGCTCCAACACCAATCTTCTGTGCGATTGTTGTAATTTTCCAGTTCAAGGCCCACTTTCCAACGAAGAAAGTATTAACGTCATTTTAACATAGATCCAAATGAAATTTTGGAATATCTTCAATTCCAATTAAAAAGAATACTATAAAATAAATTAAAATTCACGATACCGTTACAGTTCATTAACACTATTAACTTGAACGCAATTAACCACTAAATTATAATATCACATTTTAACTGAAGCTGACGCAATAAAGAATCGATATGACAGTAAAATGCAACACTACTCAGAATAATGTTATTACATTCTTAAAGTTAAGCTGCAAACGTCAGTTACGTTTGATAAAGATACCTTACCTTCAGTACATAACGCGGCATTCGAGGTCGCGCACGCGGGCGTTTATACGAAAAAAGTTATCGATACTTCCTTCCGAACGCACACGTCACTATATCGTATTCCAGCGGGAACATTCGATTTTCGAAATCGCCGCCATTGCTGTTTTTTTTATTAAACATTGTTCCGTGCCAGTTCTAATTTTGAATTCTGTGACCACGTGTCGCCAGTAAAACCTCTTTTCAAAAACAAAATGAAAATTATTCGGATACAGCATTATCTGTATTTCGCTATAAAGTAACGATATTGTGTGAAAAGTGCAAGCAGTATTAACCACGTGTATTTTCAAGGTAAGGTTTTATTATCATTTTCAACAT
The DNA here is from genome assembly GCF_061535455.1 of Colias philodice. Taxonomy (NCBI): domain Eukaryota; kingdom Metazoa; phylum Arthropoda; class Insecta; order Lepidoptera; family Pieridae; genus Colias; species Colias philodice. The sequence continues at coordinate 758,689 of NC_143112.1, forward strand.
ACAAAATGTATTAAACTTTGAAGAAACAGTTAGAATTTGAAATAATAACGTTGTAAGCAACGCCCCTTACACCCGATTGTTTTAACGGACAGTTTTGTTAGTAACTTTTATATCTCTTTAAGTCTTTAAATACTGTTTTACATTTTTCTATCAAAATATAACTTGTTTAGTTATGAATTATTTTTAGAACTAAAAATATTAGCAACCTGTAACTGCGTACACTTAGTACATAGATACTTATTTAACTCCAAATTCTGGAATATATTATAACCTATCTCTGTGATAAATTTCATCAATTATTGTGGTGTGATCGATAAACTAAATTTTAGTAGCATTTAAAATATTCTATTATTTTAGTTACAGATGTATTGATGAATATCTTAGTCGCTAATTACGACATTATTACATAATTACCTATATTATGCCAAGATTCGTGTTAGATTTTTAATATTACTAGCTTTCCGCCCGCGGCTTCACCCGCACTTTCAAAGAAAAACCCGCATAGTTCCCATTCCCGAGGGATTTCCGGGATAAAACCTATCCTATTTGTTAATCCAAGTTACCCTCTATATTTGTTATAAATTTCATTGTAATCGGTATTTGCGTGAAAGAGTAACAAACATACATACATACACATACATCCATCCTCACAAACTTTTGCATTTATACTGTTAGTATAGGATAGGATTTAGCTATTTGATAAGCGTAGTAACATACCCGAAATATGTATAAATGAGGCCATGGGTTTAATCAATTATTAACTAAAGTTATGGATATGTATTGGATATTTTAAGTAAATAGTAACATATACTATATGTATTATTTTTATATTTATATGTAAGTAGTAAGTCCCTATCAGTCATCTAGTTTTGATTAGCTTATGGCTAGATGGCGCTTTCAAAGTTCAGAAAAATCATTTATCTTTGAATCGAAATTGAACAAATCATAATATATAATACAAGAATTGCCTATTGGCTCAAGTAATGGTGTTGTTACCATTGATAAGGGCTCTTATCTTAGCTGTTTGAAGTCGTTAAACATCTATCGCGTTAAAGAAACTTTGCAAATCTATACTTATATTATAAAGCTGAAGAGTTTGTTTGTACACGCTAATCTCAGGAACCACGGGTCCGATATGAAAAATTATTTCACTGTTAGATAGTCCATTTATCGAGGAAGGCTATAGGCTAAATATGATCACGCTAAGAACGATAGGAGCGGAGCAATGCGGGTAAAACCGCGAGGCAAAGCTATACCTAATATTATTAAATTCATTGCCTATTTGCTCAAGTAATGGTGTTGGTATCATTGATAAGGGTTCTTATCTTTTGCTCTTTGAAGTTAAAAATCATAAGTTCATCATTTATAGAGTTCTAGAGAAACTTTGCAAAAAATGGACTGATTTAATTCAAGCTTTGTACACTTGTATGTGTTTTTGACGTGACAACGTCTTATAATTCGATAGAGCCGGCTGCACGCACGAAAAAACATGACTCATGCGGCGTTACCTCGCTCTGAGGCGTTCCATGAAGTCTTGAAGTGCAAGCGAGAGCGCGGAACGAGCGACAAAGAAGCACAATCGGACGTTGTCACGTTCAACTATCGTCAGTAAACCGACTTTACAGACAACCAATTTTTTTTTTAACTTATTTACTACATTCAAATACTAACATAGGACCAGCCATTCCATGATGTCTTAAAGCAGTATTTTTCCCAGTGTGGGAAAGGGACAGCGCTACATACGACGTCTAGCGCCATCAATTTCCCACATTGGAAATAATACAGCTATACGACATCATGGTATCCGCCAATACTAGACTTATAGCACAGCACATTATCTATACTATTATAAATCTGAAGACTTTCTTTGTTTTAATGCGCTAATCTCGGGAGTTACTTGTCCGATTTAAAAAATTCTTTCGGTGTTAGATAGCCCACTTATCGAGGAAAGTTATAGGCTATATATCATCACGCTACGACCAACAGGAGTGGAGCCACGCGGATGAAACCGCGGGGCGCAGCTAGTAAATTCATAAGAAAATATGAAAGATAACTCAGCAATTGTCGTAAAGAAATCGCAGCTGATACTTTTTGCGCTAGCCTTTAAGGTTTTCGAAAGTCTAGACAAGTAACCTTGGATAAAAAATAAGAACGTCTGATTCGCCTTTCAAGATCAACTTAACTGCAGTTTAAGTGGCACTTAAGTTAACATTAAAGTATCTGTGATTTCAACTTAAATATGTAATAAGTTACTTTCTAATCTCGCTTGAAGAGGTTACAATTGCTTTGAGACTTTTTTATATAAAATATTAAAATATTAAATAGTGCGTGTACAAAGGTATGGTGCTATCTTCAATTGATGGTATATGTATTTATACATATACCTATTCATGAATAAATAGAGTTAAAGTAATACTACTTACAGAAAAAAAAATCTCCATTCTTCACACAATTTTAAATAGCAGGAATCGAATACACTCTCTCTACAACCATTACCACTAACCACTCTACCACAAAGTGAAGAATATTTTTTGTCTATCTTTCACGTCGCAACGGAGAGATTAAATAATAGTATCATTTTTAACACGCTTTTTTAAGCTTCACCTGTATGTAACCGACTCCTTTAAACTCGATTTTGAACCATTTTAAACCGTTAAACGGACTGATTTAATTCAAACTTTGTGTACCTACTTATCAAGGAGCGGTGTGACCGGTGTGTCCCATGTCCCCTAGTGGGGTAAGGGGCAGATGCATTATACATCTATTTCACTGATATATTTTCTTTAGGGGCAAGTAGATGATCAATCAGCCTTCTGTGTCCTACCAGACCAAGACATTTTTTTTTTCGTCTCCACCGGGAATCGAACCCAGGACCCCTCGGTGTTATTCTCACGCGTCAACCATTTTACCGAGGAGGCAGTCTAGCAAGGATCGGTGACAATAGAATCCATACTAATATTATAAATGTGAAAGTAACTCTGTCTGTCTGTCTGTTACTCAATCACGCCTAAACTACTGAACCAATTCATGAAATTTGGTATGGAGATATTTTGATACCCGAGAAAGGACATAGGCTACTTTTTATTCCGGGAAAATGACGCAATCCCGGAAATCCCACGGGAGCGGGAACTATGCGGGTTTTTCTTTGACTGCGCGGGCGAAGCCGCGGGCGGAAACCTAGTAATTTCATAAATAAAAGGGTATTTTTTAGTCCTTTAAGACTAGTATATTTTTTCTGGAGATGGTATGTAGGCTAGAGAGAAAAATAGGCTAATTTATAGCGCTGTGAAACATCTCATTCCCTTGGGAATTTATTTTTGCCACGCGGAAGAAGCCGCGGGCGGAAATCTAGTGCCTATTCATATTAACATAGTTTTCCGTTACAATATGCAAAGAATTTTTTAATCCTGATAAAAATATGTGTCATATTTTACGATCATTAATTGGTCACGTTTAGTTATTTACCGTAACCATATAGCATTCTTTAAATTTTTATCGTCAAAGAAATATTATAATTATAATATGTTATTTATATATTTATACTACGTTGTGTATAAACGATAAAATATTTTCATATGAACATACTATTTACTGAATCGCAATTTTTTAATCGATCTCTTCGTTGGGTTGGGTAGTGCGATATCTATAATAAAATTATAAAGAGTTTGTTTGTTTGTTTGAACGCGCTAATCTCAGGAACTACCGGTCCGATTTGAAAACTGCTTTCGTTGTTTGATAGCCCATTTATCGAGGAAGGCTATATGCTACATATCATCACGCTAAGACCAACAGAAGCGGAGCCACGCGGGTAAAACCGCGAAGCGTAGCTAGTTATTAATAAGCGTTCTAATTTAGAAGTTTGATTATAGATGTTTCAAGATTTGAAAAATGTATAATGTGTATTAAATTATATAAATCCAGGCTGTAAATAATAAAAAAGAACTCGTAATTCGATTTAAATGATTTTAATGACTCGTTTTTAAGCAACCTACAGGAGTATTTATGTCATTAAGTTGAGATTAAGTACAAAGCACTTTATTCTGAAGTATAAAAAAAGCTAAGTGAACTATTACAACAAGGGTGCTTACTGCTTAGGTATATTATTCATACTCCTATTATAGATCAGACGATTTTTAGTTTTTATGTATGTTCGTTTAACTACTTTATGTTCAAAAGCTTAGTAAATAAAAAATGTTGTGTGGTTTTATGAAACCACGGTAAATGTGAAACTGTTCGAACGGTTCCGAACACTGCTTTGTGTAGCGCATGTCGCGTGTATCGCGGCTGCCGAGTAGGTATACCTACTCGGCAGCCGCGATACACGCGACATGCGCTACACAGACCAAACAGTTTGAGACGATGTAATAAAAGTTTCACTTAAAAAATTCAAACATGTTTCAACATGGTTTCAACACATTTCAAAATTACTTGAAATGTGGTGCAAAAGTTATTTCATTCAATCACATATTAAGGTATCTAACTGATTCTTCTCAGTAGAAGCCATATTCCGATTAATTTCTAGTAAGAATATTAACTTGAAGCAAGCAACTGGAAAACTTTTAATGAAAAATTTTATTACGGTGCTGTTACATCAAACGAGCGAATGCCCATTCTCTCCCCACTTTGTCATTTAGTGTAAACAGGCGTCGGTAGTGCATTATTATTTATTTTGTTGTTCTTAGTGCGTTCACAAAGATTTTAAGCTATGTTCTAATACTGAACAACACTGAATACGCTAGCTGAATACACTAAAAGATCACAGCTCTTGCTCTAAAGAAATTTTTAACGAATGGAAATAATTCGACCACGGGAAGGCGGAAGACGCTGAGTTCGAATTCCGCTCGTGATCGATTTTTTTCTTAAAAAATCTCTCAAACTTGTGAATTCTTAACCATTCTTAACATAATAGTTAAATAAACCAAACACGCTAAAATTACACAAGCGTAAATGAAACATATTCAATTATTACAATAAAGAGAGCATCAGCGAAACTATTTCTTAGAAGTCGTAATCGCACCCTAATTTCAGTCTGCTGACTTGAGTTAATTCATTGATAAATGCCAACTTATTATTAATTGAGTAATAGACCGGGAGATACTGACACAAAATTTCGAGTCATTTGTAACAGGATGGCGGTTCTACAGGGGTCTTAGTACGCAATGATAAAAAGAAAAATGATGGTGTGATCGCTGGTATCGGTGGTTTAGTCGCGTGGACGTTAGCCGAACTCGTCGGAAAAATAGCGAAAGTCAAACGATTTGTAACACAAAAATTTTAGTATTTACCGATAGCCCATAAAAAAGAAGTAGGCGGTAGTGTCATGCCATACTTTTCCGGTGTGACTTACAGCCCGCCATACCGACGCGAATATGTTGATTTAAATAAAACAATTATTCAACCATTTGTACCAGGCTAACTTTTGCACAGGTAACCATCGTCGTGCAGCCATTTACGAAAATCGCCATGCCATACTTTTCGGACGATTCCAAATGGTCGCCATACCGCCGAAAATCTGCAAAAAAAATTTATTTCGCCAAACTTTTTGTACCAGTATTGCATTTGGATTTTTGGAGAGTATTTGATAAAATGTGACCATTATTATATTTGCCATACTTCTAGTAGGGGGAAAAAGTGCTGTCATACTTGAAAAATTAATTTAGTATTAATTTATATAAGTGAAGATTTCCAACACCTAGATCTTTGAAATTTAGTATTTATATTCTTTGATCCTCAAACTTCCAGGAAAAATAAGTGCCATACTGTTACAAATCGTTTGACTTTCGCTATTTTCCGACGAGTTCGACTAACGCCCACGCGACTAAGCCGCCGGTACCAGCGTTCACACCATCATTTTTCTTTTTGTCATTGCGTACTAAGAACCCTGTAGAACCGCCATCCTGTTACAAATGACTCGAAATTTTGTGTCAGTATCTCCCGGTCTATAAGGTTTCTATATAATGTTTAATCGACATTTTGTCGAATATCAATTATATACTTGAATTTTCGTGTGACTTTGCTTGTTTTTTGTTGATATAGCTATAAATGATAATATGTAGTAATGATATTACAGTTGTATGTGACGATTCAAAAACACTTGTGAAACAAGTCGAGTTGTATAAATAAATGTTTGAGTTCTGTTTTGGCTATACACGCTGACCAAGTGTGAGTTGGTATTATTTCTGACTAGCTGTGCTCCGCGGTTTTACCCGCAGTGCTCCGCTCCTGTTGGTCTTAGCGTGATGATATATAGCCTATAGCCTTCCTCGATAAATGGGCTATCTAAAACCGAAATAATTTTTCAAATCGGACCAGTAGTTCCCGAGATTAGCGCGTTCAAACAAACAAACTCTTCAGCTTTATAATATTAGTACAGATTTAAATTTCCGAAACTTGCTAGTTTAATCTGGATGTTTCATATGTAACCTAGTTGTTCTTTTAAAAGTCACGTCGTATAGTACAATTGAACTGAAATTAAAAAAATGTGTCTGTGTACACAGTACACAGTACACACGTAAGAAGTGAAACTTCTTTATGACCTTATTTTTCAAAAAAATAATTTACTATATACAACTTTACAGAAATACGTCGAATCACGCGTGGTAGGGTTAAGAAAAAGATGGTGCGTAACGGAAAAATGTCACGCGTAACGAAATAATGTTACACTAAATTTTTTTCCAACCCCGATAAAGAAGTTTCACTTCAATAATTGATTTGCTTACGATTGATTTACACTTAAAAGATTTTCATGTTGCAATACAAATATTTAATTTATAGTTACATTTCAAAGAATTGAAAAACATATTCAGCTGATTATATTATGTAGATTATAGATTACGGAAGAGGTAGTTTTTATTAGGTCATAGGCACGATTTCTGTTTAAAAATTCATAAAAACATACCTCATTATAATATTCTTCTATCTTTAGCTGCCACTAGTTATGGCCTGACGTAATCTATCAATGTGCCAAATTTCATCAAGATCCGTTCAGCCGTTTGTACATGTACTACCAAAAATCAATTCTCACAAATTATCGCGTTAATATATTATAAGTAGGATTTAATAATTGTCAGTAACATTTTATTAAAATAATTGATTGAGCTAATTTTTTCCAGTTTACAACAAAGTAAGGAATAAATAAAGTTGGTTCGCTTTTGATACAATCTCTTCCTTGTCGAGTAGTTCTGTGTTGTGGCCACGAAACGAGCGATTTATTGATCCACGTGTTCAACTGTTCAATTAACAATTTTAAGGTGACTTAAAAAAAGGTAAAATTGGTTAACATTTAGCAAAGAAAGTAGCCTAATTTTTTTTTGTGTCAAAGGTGGAATATAATACGACTTGTGTTATAGTACTGAAAGCGGAAGGGAAACTATGCGGTTTTTATATTGACTACGCGGCGAAGCTGCGAAAAGCTATAAAGTATAAATAAATAAATAAAATAAAAGGCACTTTATTGTACAGTGCAATAAATAACATTTTACAATAAGACAAATTTGTATATAATGTAAAATTTGGCGGCCTTGTCGCTTAGATGCGACTTCTTCCAGGCAACCTATGACATCTAAGTATCAATTATAAGTTCTGCATTTCTAATTCGGTTCTAATTTGGTAAACAACCAAACAAACATAGAAACACAATCAAATCTATATTTCACTTTATAAACGCCTTTTTCATGGCCACAAACAACGGAAAATGACATTCTATTATAGAAAGAAATCAATATTATTTCCTGTAAAACAGTTACCTATCTATTGAAGTTATTTTATGTTTTAATACATTTATAATATGCGGTTTTAGAGTTCTGTAAGAAAATATAATGAAAAGGAATTGATATATATACATATATACAGGGTGTCCCGCTAATGGTATACTAAGCGCGAAGGGATTTGTAGTTTTACATACACTGATCACGTAAAAAATACTTAAACAACAAAATTACGCCAAAAATTTTTTGCTTAATTTTTCCTTAAAATCCATGTTTTCGTCTCTAGCTTCGCGCAGCCGGCATATACCGCTTCGCTAATGTGAGCATTTTGTCTATGAAAACATAATTTTAAATGATAGCTCACGTGTGGGTGGAAAAGTTGAGCAGGTTGCTTGTTAGGGGTATACACATAGAGTTTTGAGAATTCGTCTATTTGTCAAAAAAATTCGTCTGGAATTTTATAAGTATTTTTTACGTACTCAGCGTATGCAAAACTATAACCTCCTTGGGGCTTAGTATACCGTTGCTGGGACACCCTGTATATATATGTATATATTTTTCTGAATGCTTTTCTGATTTCATAATAATTGTTGCGTTGGTTTTACAAGACAGAATTGCATCATTTTTTATTATTATGAATTAAATTTATATTTTATATAGTTATCTTTTTTCGCGTTGTCCGTTTTTCTTGCAATATTGGCACTTTTTGTAACGTCGTAATGCCTTTGTTTTATTTCTAATACCTATAACGTTGTTATTATTTAATTTTCTATTTGTAAACATTTCTCTATTATTTATTGTAGTAAAAGAAATAAAAATACGAAAATTAAAGTCGTATTACACACACTCAGGAACAAAAAAATATTTAGGTACCTAAATGATTTTTGCTATAGTGAATTTTTTCCTCTATTAACATAATTTTAATAATTGATACAAAAAAAGTCTACCTATGCGTCACCGTACCGACCAATAAAAAAACACTTTTATCAAACCCACACACACAAGGTCACGGGTTCGATTCCCTAGCCCTTACAGTGTGACATTCATGAGGCGATGCAAGCCAATTGGCAATAATCATCGGACCGCCCGAGAGATGTCAATTACCATCAGTTGTTACTAGGCGAAAGGGCACAGACTATAAAACAACAGAGACTTCTCTTCTCTTGTCTTCTCTATATTATATGCATATATCTACTTCTCTCATTCTCGTGTCACAATGCTACTTACCATACTCCTCCGAAAGGACCAGTCCTTACATCGGTCCAGTCCAATTCCCATGAAATTTTGTATGCCCAATCTGAGAATCTGCCTTTTGAAGTCAGTTGAAAGATTTCACCGTCGTAACCTTCAATCTAAAATGGGACCAACTAACAACAATTTAACACAAAAAGAATCACTTCAATCAGATGAACCCACGTAATTATCGAGTGACAAAATAAAAATACCGTCTCATTTACAACTTCCGTTTTTGGAACGTAGGTTGAACTTGGCATTGTTACTTTCACATTAATATATCTACACACTTAACTCGTTCAATAATTTATTTTCGTAAGTTACTTAGATATAATAGTCGGCTCTTAACTTTACAAGTTTTTGACTTAGTGTGGTAAGTTTTCGCACAATTTTTCGTACATTTTAACATGCGTACAAGCTTCCCCTACTACGCAAGAAACGCGTCCGTGTTAAGATGTAGAAGCCCTTCTGGCTAACATCGAGAGACACCACAAAAAAAACGCAAGAAAGTTGTCAAATTATATTGTGCTACCTATAACTATACGTATGAGTACATCGAAATCAAGTAGAAATAACGGTATATAATTTTAAACTATCTTTTTTGCCTCTTCCTTTGTTTATTTCTTAAAAAATAAATAAGACAACTTACCGATGTGACATAGGTTTTATGTTACTACTATATTGAATAATGTAAGTCAATCAATGTACAAAAATAAATGCAAAGTTATTTAAGAAAAAGAACAACCGTACCAACTCTCTTATAAGAAGAAAAGGGTCACGCATGTAAAGTATTAAGTAGGTACCGATAATTTGGCGTGTGGATTATTCTATTTTCGCGACAATATGAGTTCTCAAGGTGAACTTCATTATAAATAATTGGTGAATTTATATGAACGTAATACTTGGAACAAAAAAAAAATGAAAAGCCTTGAATACATTTCAAAAATACTATTGCTTCCACTTTATTAGTAGCTTGGTGCAAAATTGCAACTTGCAGATTTCCTTTTTATATACATATTAAAAAAAACGGCATCGCTCAGTCAAAATTCGAATATAGGTAATGTAATAGATTGAAATATTTACCCTATTCGAGTGTGTCAAAGTCATACCTCGTCGTCCCCCTGCAATTTTGTTGACTGAATAATATATTTTTCTTGCATTTTTTTTAATATAGGCATTCTGCACAATGTCCACATTCCATACAGATACAGGCTCCATATCCACTCAATCCCGCATTATCTCTAAAAGTTTTATTTCAATCAGCTTCTTACATCAGGCATACAAAATATGAATTATACAAGTTGTCTCTGTTTCTTCATTATTCTGTACAAAAACCAATTAAAACTTGAAGAGACGGCGTGGCGACTCTATCTCGTTGAACTGCATTAAATGCACGGACTTTGTAATGTTACGTAACATTCTGTTACAGTTAGACCACCTAGGGCATGTACCAAAATGTTGAAACGAATGTACATTCGTTTTAGACAATTTAGGACATTCGGAAAGTAAGACAGACATTCAGGGCCAAAATTATAACTCAACTTTGGATTTTACAAAGTAATAATTACGTAATAATTGTTTAGTAACCTGTGCTAAACGAAAAATTTATTAGTTTTGGTCATTTAGGAAATTAGAAAGTATTAGGACCAAAATTATAATGTAACTTTAGAATTTATAAACTTGTATAAGTTTGTAAGGTTATGTTACAATATGGTACCAGATTTCTAAGTGGCCTTTCTAAAAATTATACGATTACGTTGAAACAAAAGACAGAAATAAGTTTTGACGCGTTTTAAATTTGTTGCTATGCTTTTTTCTAAATTATAGATTACACCAATTAATTTAAACAGTCACATATTACATTATTCTTCTTTCTCTCTGAATTTAAACTATTAGCTGTACAAACAATAATATTATACAGCCCCTAGTGTCAATTCAAATCAAACTCAAACAATTATTAGACTTCTTCTAAATTCTAGAAGCACTTTTGAACCGCCATAACATAGTTTTACCATTTACCACCGGTTCGGAAAGCAGTTTCTACAGAGAAGAACCGGCAAGAGCCTCCAAATTACAGCTAATTCATTCATAAGAAGGTTAAAGTTAAATTTTAAGGGGACGTCATCTTTTCCGCGAAGATTTATTGACAATATATTACAACTGGTTAGTTCAAGATTTGTCTGACTGATTGTGGGATAGCGGAATTTCACATTGACATACTAATTGATAAAATACAGACGGGACTTCGTTATATTGTATATCTAAAACTTTGCGATAGATGTCTTCCAAAAACATATTTCAAGTGAAACTTCTTTAAGCGCGTTGAGTTTAAAATCTCAAGATCGCATCATGGCAATACCGTCACGTCATGGAGTAAGGCGACTATTTTGGTATTTTTGATATTGAAAATTTACAAGCGTAAAACTCGAGAACGGATTAATCGATTCGGCTATTTTTTTAACGTTTTTGCTAAGGTACTGGGAGAGAAAACCAAAAATTTAATTAAGAGGCAGATATTTTAATTTATTTAAATGTTTAAAAGTGTAGTACATTAAATAGTTACCATCGATTATGACATAACCAAAAACCTACTAAACGAAAGGGTTCAATGAATTAATTGCTTACGTTCATTAATCACGGATATTTCTGAGAAATAATCTATGAGGAAACATTGTATGGTGGGAATTTTGTAGCATTGTTGTAGGAATGTTTGACAGCGCTGTTACTAAGATCACAGTAAATGCTGAATTGTATAATGGCTGTTAAGTCTATCTTTTAATTTTCTTTTTTTTGATGTGAAAATTCTTTAGGCGCGTTGAGAGTAAAATTTCAAGATCACTTCAAAGCAAACCGTCACGTCATGAAGTAAGGCTACGATTTTGATATCTTGCCAAAGAAGTTTCACTTCTGACATGACGTGTCCTCGGCATACACGCTCTTTTTTTCTGTTTTAATCAATTTACGAATTGTGCGGAAGGAAACATGTACCTAGCACATAAAAATTATATTTTAATTTCAAATCGGATTATCAGAATCCTACTTTCATTAAAATATTTCTTGCTGAGGGATTTTTATTTTTAATAAAATTATTAGAAACCAGCACAGTTCTATTATGTCTCAGCAATTACTGAACGGTCATTTAAATCTTTTATTAATACATATCTTTTCTAATATTCCCTAACTGTACCTTTGCATAGACGTGGTCATGAATCACACATCTCTTATAATCTTATATATAAAAATGAATCGCAAAATGTGTTGGTAAGCGCATAACTCGAGAACGGCTGAACCGATTTCGATAATTCTTTTTTTATTATATTCCTTGAAGTACGAGGATGGTTTTTATGTAGAGAAAACGTAAATATGTACCACGGGCGAAGCCGGGGCGGACCGCTAGTCTTATATATAAAAATGAATCGCAAAATGTGTTGGTAAGCGCATAACTCGAGAACGGCTGAACCGATTTCGATAATTCTTTTTTTATTATATTCCTTGAAGTACGAGGATGGTTCTTATGTAGAGAAAACGTAATTATGTACCACGGGCGAAGCCGGGGCGGACCGCTAGTTTTTAATAAAATTATTAGAAACCAACACAGTTCTATTATTTCTCAGCAATTACTGAACATTCATCTTTTATTAATACATATCTTTTCTAATATTCCCTAACTGTACCTTTGCATAGACGTGGCCATGAATCACACTTATTAAATATTTTAAAATGAAAATAAACGTTTTAAAAGCGAAAGTTAGCAAGTTTACTTACGCATGCCGTAACGGGTGGTATAAGTGTGTTAATATCATTCATTTAACCACTGTAACTGAGATACTGCAAATGTTGATAAATTTTTAACCGACTTTGAAAAGGAGGTACCCATAGAGATCTAGAGAGATGCCAATTATCGCTTGCGCTGAGTACGAAACCGTGTCTCATAAAAAATTTACGCACACAACTGCAGTAAACAAAATCAAAACAATACTTCGCGTTGTGTGCGTGTCATCACACAAAAATATGAGAGCGACTATTCGTTCGCACACTAGATTGTAAGTGACGTACGTATACAGCACCGCTACAGCTTGTTCTCTTTTTGTACATATTGCTGCGACACCGGCCCCGCCCCCTAACCATATCTCCCTTTAGTTTCTGTGATCTGTGGAGGTACCCCATTTAAGTTCTTTTAAGTCAACCAGCTTTGCATAAACTTCCTCAGGGGCCGTATTATGATCTCTTATTTCCAGACAGTTTACGCCTTGAATTGAACTGACTGGCAAATTCATATTATGATCAGAATAATTACTGCGTTCAAATCTCTGGAAATAAGAGGTCATAATGCGACCCTAAAGTAGGAACATTCTGGTATCTGTGTTATGTTTTATTTTATTCTTTAAATAACGCGCAAATCTCTGGTTGAAATTAAACAATATTTTTGTTCAGATATTTACTGTATTTTTTTGTATGGATAGTCAATTTACGGAAGAAAGGTGTAGGCTGTAATATACAAAAAATAATTTGGAAAATCCAAAAGTGCACGCCTCATAATTTTTTTTTAATAAATATTTATTAATTATTATTTTTATTTATTTAATAACAATTAAACCACATCGAATCAGACCCTGAAAAATGAAAGGGTTCTATTCCTGAGCATACTCAAGCGTAAGAGAAAAAAAAAGACTCGATTAGTAAAGTATTTCGGTCGCTATCGTGTTAACAAGAAAAAGGATCCGCACATACAGACACACGGACGTCCAAGACAGAACTTTTTTAAACTGTTTTTTAACTAGTTTAAATAACAAAAATGACATCAAAAATATCATGAACGTTAAAAATAGTGTTTTTTCTTAATATGTGTGTGTATGTATTATCTTACAAGTGCAATGTATGATACATAAAGACATTTTAAGTTTGAAAAATCAGATGTTTTGCGCGAAGTGACAGTAGTACCCACCTCAACGCTTCGCTTATGAGGCGTGCAATATAACATCACGCAGTGTAGAAATGAAAAATGTAACAAAAATATTTCCTTTGGGCTTTGAGAGCAGGCAAAGTTGCGTGGGTTAGCCATTGTATGTATTATAATAATTTTGATACATTATTTTAGATAATAACAGGCTGCGCCCAGCAGTTTATTCGCTAACTAGCTGCGGTTTTACCTGCATTGCTATGCTCCTATTGGTCTTAGCGTGATTGGTCTTAGCCTATATAGCCTTACTCGATAAATGGGCTATCTAACAGTGATATAATTTTTCAAATCGGTTCCTTGGTTCCTATAATTAAAGCGTTCAAGTTCGTATAGATGTTATAGTCCCGAAATCCCGAAACACAATCTCTTAGCGGAAGGACTGGTTTATCTTAGGTTTGGAAAAAGCCATCAGGCAATCCTCAAAATACATTTGAATTTCACCCTTTGACTGAAGTCAGCAGCAGACGCTTCAGCTAGACAACGACTGATGAAAATTGTTTAGTAAAAGGCCGAAATATTATCTACATTTATTTGGGCTTTGACAAAGTCATTATGAGGATTGACCAGTCCAACCTACGAGTGCCCAAGCATCGGGGTTTGGCTATAACATAGATATATAATATATAAATGCCATGATAATATTATATTAAATGCCCTGTTACTACGCAAAGGGCATTCTAAATTCACAGTCCACACGCACAGAAGTCAATTCATACATAAAATGAATGTACAAATTATGACGTGGATGCAAAACCACAACCGTCATACAGTCAGTAGGTGATTGATTACGTCAAACATAATGTTATATCACTTGATACAAATAATCTATACTAATATTATAAAAGCTGAAGAGTTCTTTTGTTTGAACGCGCTTATCTCAGGAACTACTAGTCCGATTTGAAAAATTCTTTCGGTGTAAGATAGCCCATTCATCGAAGAAGGCTATGGGCTATATATGATCAGTGATCACGCTGACCAACAGGAGCGGAGCACTGCGGGTAAAACCGCGGAGCGCAGTTACGCTAGTTTTCGAATAAAGTCGTCCCTCATCGCAGCATGATATGCGTTTATTGAAGTGGAACTTCTTTAGGCGCGTTGAGAGTAACATTTCAAAATCGCGTCATAGAAATACCGTCACGTCATGGAGTAAGGCGACGATTTTGGTATATTTGAATCTTGTCAAAAAAGTTTCACTTCTGACACGTATGCTAGGCACGCGCGCTCTTTTTTTTCATTTTACGAGAACGTATATGGTCTGATGATGATGATAAAGCCTTTCCTAGATCATAATGCGGCATGACATTTTAGAGACCAATTCACATATTTAAATGAACCGCGAAAAGAACAAATTAACAATACATTGCCAAGATATAAAATCCGTGTTCAATAATTGACTAAAGAATTAGTGTAGGCATGAAAAGAATCCTTTAAAGACGGGTAGCAAATAATTTGGTACACAAATAATCTTACAAATAATAGATTTACTTTTATTTATACTATGTTATAATATTATGTTTTATATGCTCCTTGAAAAATCTTATAGTATTGTAATTACGGCAATAATTGAAATAAGCACTTAATATCTGCTTCTATATAATGCAATCAATCATAGATAATAATAATATAATTGGATTAATAATCGTATTGAAATCATGTATGGAATATGGTATTTAAATAATATTAGCTGAAGAATTTGTTTGTTTGTTTGAACGCGCTAATATCAGGGACTACAGGTCCGTTTTGAAAAATTCTTTCGCTGTAAGATAGCCCTTTTATCGAGGAAGGCTTTAAACTACATATCATCACGCTAAGACCAACAGAAGCGGAGAAATGCGGGTAAAACCGCGGTGCACAGCTATGATAGAACTATTCTCAAATTATAGAGCTGCGTTATTTTTTAACAAACTATGTAAAAACGCAAAGTCATGCTCAGATTATCTATTATAATTAATATAATATTATCGTTATCGTAAAACTGGTTAATTACATAATATTAATATATATTATAGTAATAAAATGATCTATATATATATAAATGAAACCCGTTGTCCTTGGTCATGGCATCACGCGTGAACGGGTGGACCGATTTCGATAATTCTTTTTTTTTATTATATTCCTTGAAGTACGAGGATATGGTTCTTATGTAGAGAAAACGTAAATATGTACCACGGGCGAAGCCGGGGCGGACCGCTAGTTATTTATACTGCGAGATTATTTTCAAACTCTTTATTGATTTTTAAATGTTATGGATTACTTCGTCATTACATCACTCAGGTTTTTGCTCTCTTTCTTTGGAAAGTTTTTGTTGTTTTGAAAAAAGTAAAGAGGTCATGTTCAAGGTAAGTCGATACTTGAGTTAAATCCCGGCTTTGCTTGCTTTATTTTTATTATATTGACCCGTAATACAGACTTTTAGTGGTCTAGTAGGTTTTAAAAAAGAATGTGTAGGTGATTTCAATTATTTTTTAAAAAGCAAAGTTTTATAAATTAGTATCGAAAATATTTTTCTAAACTAATGGAGTGTAGGTGATACGAAGTTCACAGGGTCATCTAATATCTAGTTTATTCCAGTATAAAATAATTATATTACATGACGCTTAGATTTTTTTTAAGTTTAAAGATTACACTTTTCTTTATCAAAATGTCGTATTGTAGATTTGTAGTCGTTTTTGATATTTTTAACCGACTTCTACAGAAGAAGGGTTATGTTAAAATTCGTCTTAGATCCGTATGTGACACTGGGTACATCAAAAATTAAAAAAAACAAATCGGCGCCAAAAAGTAATGAATAGAAAAAATTGCAGTCGAGTTTTTTGTTTTTATAATATTTTTTATTATTGATTTCAACAGACAAACTTACAAAAAGATGCACTCATATCATAAGGGAAGGCAAGGTCAAATTCAGACCGGTTGGCAAGCTTACGTCATAATATTTTTTTGTTTTTTGTTCGAAATAAACAATCGAGAGAAATGCTTCTCCGGTAAAAGAAAGATGGTTCATTATATTTGGTTATTTATTATATCCTATCTATCCTACTTAATATTATAAATGCGAAAGTTTGTGTGTTTGTTACTCTTTCACGCAAATACTACTGAACCGATAACAATGAAATTAAGCACACGGTATATAGACGGTAACTTGGATTAACATATAGGATAGGTTTTATCCGGAAATACCACGGGAACGGGAACTATGCGCGTTCTTCTTTGAAAGCGCGGGCGAGGCCTCGGGCGGAAAGCTAGTTTTTTTAGTAAAAAATGAAATTATGTATATCTATAATGAAATACTTAAGTTTAACTTTGTAAGTGAAACTTGTCAAAGAAGTTTCACTTCTGACAAGTGTGCTCGGCACACAAGTTATTTTTTTAATGGAAGGTAAAAAAAAGAAAAGTGTCTTACAGCACAAAAGCAATTGTACAAGAATAATTAATATTGTAAACTCATGAAATTATTGTATGGTCACCGATCCTTGATAAGTGTACAAATTTTGATTTGAATCTGTCAGTTTAATTTGGGTCAAAATGTGTCAAAATCGAGTCTAAACTCTAAAGGAGTCGGTTAGAAACATACAGGTGAAGCTAATAGCGTATTTAAACCTATCCCAACATTGTGTATGTTAATACTAGCTGTTCCGCGCGGTTTCACCCCCGTGGCTCCACTCCTGTTGGTCGTAGCGTGATGATATATAGCCTATAACCTTCCTCGATAAATGGGCTATCTAACACCGAAAGAATTTTTCAAATCGGACCAGTAGTTCCCGAGATTAGCGCGTTCAAACAAACAAAAAAACAAACAAACTCTTCAGCTTTATATAATCACTAATCAGTATAGATTCTGTTACAAGAACTATTTTCCACCCCTACAACCTTTGTGTAAAAATAACTAGTCCTTCATTATCACCCTATCACTAGATAACCAGGGCATTTTAAAGATTCATTCAATTTACATAATAATTAATCAATAGTATTATTTAGAATTAATTTAAAACTACAAAAAGAAAATATTTGGAAGGTGGTTTGCGTGTATTTTGTTTAGGACAAAAAAAAAATTGTCCCTTGTATAAATTGTATTTGATTCTATGCCAAAGAAAAAGCAGGACTTTTGAGTTTTGATACTCGATAGGTAAGATGGTATATTATTTAGACGTACTACGTGAAAATACGGCTAAGTAATTGAAAGATTATATTAACGCATCGAAAAAAGTATTTTTAATAATTTATTAAAAGCAGGCCCCCAATTTTTAAATACGAAACGACTTTCATCGGCACTCGTCCTTCGAACGGAACACCTGCTGTCTCGCATTCCCGCCTTTTTGCGCCGCCATGTTTTTTTCTTCTTTTTAACTTTTTTTTTCGCGATGACTCATACGACACCGGCAATTTCTTGTACGGCCAGTTCGAACCTCTTTAATTAATTTAGATAATATGGTAACCAAGGAGGTTACGTCATATCTCAAACTCTTTACTGCGAAGTGCGAATCGAATGACATAAGCTTTTTGAAAGAAAAAGTGTTGAATAGTTAACTGTTGTTTCGGGCATCGCCCGAGACAACAGTTCGAGATGGTATTTTAGGATTTTCTAATGCTAATTTTTATGTGAATATAAATGATAGGTATTTACTTTTTTACTTATTCTATCTTGACGTAAATTCGACTCATGTATTAATATTATAATTATAATTCATTTAGGTATATAAATTATAATACCTATGCTATTAATTATTATGGGTGTGAGCAGTGAGAGCCTGTGAAAGTATTACTCAAATATAGTTGCTCTTTCACACAAACGATAGATTTTATAAAAAAAACAGTGTCAGAAGTGAAACTTCGTTGGCAAAATTCAAATATACCAAAACCATCGCCTTACTCCATGACGTGACGCTATTGACATGACACGACCTTGAAATCATTTTCAAAAATTGCAGATGTATTGACCCACAGAATATTTACATAATATTTTATTATTTTAACAAGTAAAGTCAAGGGAATAAACTTGTAGCATCTCATTCACAAATACTTCACAAAGTTCTAAACTCGATGTTTCTATTAAATAATTTTCAATCTAATCTAACTTAAAGATAACTTGAGTTTAGCAAAAATAAACTATTCTGTTGTTTTCGTCTTATTTTAGAATTCAATTAAGCTTAGTCTTAAGTGGGTAAGGATTTGTCTATATTATAACAGACGAATTAATAATTTTCGCGCCATTTTATGATTTCACAGATTAAATATTATAAAAAAAAATTGTTAGTCCGTGGATTTCTACCGAGTAAACCAGAAAGAGGGAATATTTTTAGATTAATTATGGAAAATGTTTCTTTAGTAATGTAAGTAATGTTGTTTTTATAAGTAAATCGAATCCTCGCTAGCGTTATAGTACATATCGTCATATCCTACGAATAAAGCCACACGGGCCCTTGTGGCTTTTTATTTTTATTGTTTATTTGAAATCTACGGCTTATTTTACACCTATTAGTTAAATATACATCTAAAATAAAAACTTGTATAATTAGAAAAAAACATTTTATTAAAAAGCCACTATTTCAATTTCTCGAATCACCCGCCGAAAAGAGTCGCTAAAGTCATAGTGACTTTCTTCTTCGCGGGAGTCGAAGGAAGCGGAGTGTGTGGCGGGGCGCTGGTGCCATTCGGCCATTTCTCCGCGGATACTCGTGCGTCGTGCATCAAATTCACAAACCGGCCGGTCGGTGGTGCCAAAAATAATGAAACGCCGAGGACTTAAACTGGTTAATTTGGCTTTAAGTAAAGAGAATGTGACGAAAAGTAAGTACACGTTAACTATATCACTAGTTTTGTAGTCTAATAATCATTATGACTGTGTGTAAGTGTAGTTTGATAGAGTTGTTTCTAAAAACTCTAGCTTAGTAACTGCTTAGGTACTTATATTTCTGGTGTGTCTATTGTGATAAATATGATAAACAACTAATTTTCTTTTATATGTT
This sequence comes from Colias philodice, assembly GCF_061535455.1. NCBI lineage: Eukaryota > Metazoa > Arthropoda > Insecta > Lepidoptera > Pieridae > Colias > Colias philodice. The sequence continues at coordinate 778,551 of NC_143112.1, forward strand.
TCGAATCTTATAGGAATTTTAAAGTGATTTCATGCTTATTTTGTTTTTTAATAATATTTTATATGATTCCGAGGATAAAGGCCACTATTGCTAGTGTGGCTTTATTCCACGGAAATGGCTTAAAATACTTCTATGAAGATTTTATAATTCTAATGGCTTCTGTGGCGTTGTTCTACGGACATTTTATTTTTTGTGTATTTAATGATAGTAAGAGTTTATTTTCGTGTAACATTTATACATTAAAAATTATAAATTTATTAATGAAATTCTGTTTTAAAAAAATATAGGTCAATTTCATAGATTTAAGCTTTAAGATTGATATTTACAATAAAGGCCCTTATGGCATTAGTGGCTTTTTTCGCTTGCACTTTTTTAGTACTAGCTTCATACTAGCTTTTTCCCCGGGTCTTTATCTATGCGGAAATTTAGGAAAATTATGTTGTTTTATTTGTTATTTTGAAGTCTAAGCTATATCAATGCAAAAATTTATTCACGATCGGCTTAGAAGTTTTTGCGTGAAAGAGGAACAAATTTCCAAACAAACTTTCATGTTAAAATGAAATTATTTAATAAGAAAGCTAGCTATTTATTACAGTTAGCATTGTTTTCATTAAAATTAAGCATTTAATTAATTTCCAGATGCCGGTAAACAAGTACAGTCCCCGGTACCACCAGGAAACGAGGAGGAAGTATCATATTTATTAGAACATTTAGAATCTGGTGTACTCAACAATGATGTAAGTCTTAATTTTTTCGGTGTAAGGTGTATTATGTATGTTTCTGTGTAAAGGGAATGCAACTTAATAGTATTTAGCCGATATTTATTCTATAAACACAATTATTATTTATTATACAAACAATAATACATTACGGTTGATTGTAGGACAATGAAGATGATCCTGATTCTATTAGCAAGGATACACCGGAGTCAATCAGTCAGAACATCACCGACAATCCAATATTACCTACAACATCGATTACTCAACAATATGAAGTATTACAAAATGTGCTGATTGAAGACGTTTACAACTTACCGTTTGCTGAACATACTTGCTCATCTGTCATAGAAGATGATGAGACCACACATGATATTATGAGTAATAATGAGCCTGCTGGGGATGAAAATAATATGCTTCCAAATTTATCTATTAAAACAATTGATCTTGTACTAGACAGCCCCAACACACCTTTTAATATACCTTCCCCAACTTTGCCAGTTAGTTCACCCGCAGAAGATTTAAAAAAAAAACGAAAATGCAAACAAAAAAAAGGATTAGGGAAGATTCGGACAACCAATATGACGGAGTGGATAGATGTTAAAAGGAAAGTATTAAAAAACTTAGGTAAAGAGTACGTTAACAGGAAAGGAGAACACAAAGCTGAGAAAACAATAAAACCACCATGTAAAGACGAGTGTCAAAAAAAGTGTAACACCAAGGTGAGTGATTCTATACGAAAATACATTTTTAAATGTTATTGGGAGCTTGGAAGCCATGAAAGACAGTGGGACTTTATTTCCAAATACGTTTCCAGTCACGAACCAAAGAGAATAAATGCGAAAGGACCAAACCGATCTCGAATTATGAAATATACTCTGCCAATCAGCTCAAAAGACTCCGTCATTGTATGTCGTACCATGTTTTTAAACACGCTTTCCATCAGCGAAAAGACTGTGAGAACACTATTCAATAAACAAACAGACAATATTGAAAATATGTACAAAATAACCGACTTGAGAGGAAGGCATAACAACCGGCCCAAGAAATTGTCTGATAACATTTTGGATAGTGTAAAGGATCACATAAATGCGTTGGCACCTGTAGAATCGCATTATTGTCGAAAAAACAGCACCAAAAAATACCTAGATGGTCAGTTGTCATACAAAAGACTTTATGAATTGTACCTAGAATGGTTCGACGCAGAAAAGTACGGTGAACAAAAATCTACTCTTCGACAGTACCAAGACATTGTCAACTCAAATTTCAACATAGCTTTCTATGTTCCTAAGAAAGACCAATGTGACAAGTGCCATGCTTATAAAAATATTACTGAACCAACTGATGATGAACGAGAACAATACGAAAAGCATATAGAATATAAAAAAATAGCAAGATCAATAAAGGAAGCCGACAAATCCGAAGCTGAAGAATGCCAGGATGGTAGCATTGTGGCAGCTTGTTTTGACATGCAAAAAATTTTAAATTGTCCATCTGGTGACGTAAGCATATTTTATTATAAAAGAAAATTAAACCTTTATAATTTTACTGTTTATGACATGGCCAAAAAGACAGGGTTTTGTTACATGTGGACAGAGACCAATGGCAAAAAAGGAGCTAACGAGATATGTAGTGGTCTTATGTCATTTTTGCAACCATTGATAGATGCGGGGACTAAACAATTTAGACTTTGGTCAGATAACTGCTGTGGGCAGAACAAAAACCGAATGGTTTTTGCAATGTTTCAATACATTGTTAAAAACAATGATGTCCACAGCATAACCCATCGATTCTTAGAAGTGGGACACACCCAAAATGAGGGTGATTGTGTGCATTCAGTGATCGAGGGCGCCACAAAAAGGATGACCATATACACACCTGAACAATGGTTCAACATTGTTAGATGGTCAAAAACAACAGGAGAGCCCTACAGAGTCAAAGAAATGACTCTAGATGACATACACGATTATCGGGCATTGCTCGATGGTAAAAACTGGACTAAAAATGACAACGGAGAAAAAGTAGCTTGGACTAAAATAAAAGAAGTTCAGGTTAGCAAAAACAATGTCAATGTAATCAAGTATAAGTATCAACTTGATGAAGAGTTTAAAGAAATAACAACACTAAAAAAGAAAACTACAAGAGGCAAAGGAAAAGATTGTATAACAGATATTAAACAAGCTAATACTACAAACTTAAAAATAAGCAACGACAAATACAAAGACCTCACCTTCTTATGTGAAACAAAGATTATACCAGATGAATTTCATCATTTTTTTAAAACATTACCTCGAGAATATCATGGAGAGAACAACAAAAGCGATGATGAGTCTGAAGAAAATAATGAATAGTAGTTATATTTTGTTTTTATTTTGTTGTCTTATAGGATAAGACTGGCATTAATTTTATTGTGATATTATAGTTTTGTAATGACTTAAAGTAAAATGCGAAAACGTACTATTTCGTAAACGAATATTATTTTTTAATAAGAATATATTTTATGTTTGTTTATTGTCTTAGAGGTTAAGACTGATATTAATTTAGTTTAACTCTTTAGTACACACCTTTGTTAAATCATTAAGTACCTATATTGTTACATTAATTTAACATGACGTTGTAAGGTGTCACTTACTTCCAATAGAAACTAGTTTTTTTTTTTATAATTTGCCTATTTGTTTTCTTTCCGAAGTCACCAGCTACCTAATTTTGTGTTGCTATAAGATAAGGTTAATAAGGCAAAGCCAATTAGTTAATAAAAACTTAGGCAAATAAATAAGCCAAAGGAGGCTAAGACTGATGTAAAACGTCTGTTTTTTTAATTTTATTTTTGTACGTTTAAGCTGTTTTTTTTTTCATAATAAAGTTTATCTTTATAAAAATGATTTTTTATTAACGTGATGATCAATACTATTAAAAAATGAAATAAAAATGTACAACACACCTGTACACTGCAGTTTAGTAAAAGACCCAAGTGCTCTTACGACCTCAGATGTTCCACTGAACAAGGACACAATGTCACTAATGACTATTGAATCTCATTTTAATCCCGCGAATAAAGATTTAAGAGACATATTTACTAGAAATATCCAAATTTGGCGGACTTAAATTATGTAATTAACAACTTAGATCAGTTTTACATAGCTCTAAATATTTACATAGCTAGAATGTCTTCTAGAATTTAAACAAAACGTAAAAAACCTTCTCCTGTAAAGTTGACATTTTGCAATTACGCCTTTATTCGTAGGATATGTCGATATTATAAAACAAAGTGGCTTACTGCTGTCTGTCTGTTCCTAAATCCTATGTATGCTTAGATCTTTAAAACTACGCAACAGATTTTGATGGGGACTGGGGTTTGGTTCAAATGTTTTAAAAATAAATTATTTCACTTTAAATTGTCTATTTTCATATAAATTAAACTATGGACTATGTGAAATACCCTTAATTTTCGTTCAGAAATCAAACTAATTTTGTAAAACAGAATTGATAATACGTTCTTGGTATTTGGTAATTGCTTGGTCAATGTTTATTAGTGACATTCAAAATATCGATAAATTATTTTTGTTCTATTTTTATTGGAATTTTAACTGTTGATTGATTGTATCGATAATCGATTAACATCTACAAAAAGAACAGAAACGGAACAACTAGATATTTTGTTAAACATTTTGAATAACGATATGAATGGCATTTCAAACTTTACAAGTAAAAAAGGCCCGTTATTGTTTTAAATTACATTATAATTGTAAATTGTAGTACATTGTAATCTTACAGGAACAAATTTTCTTTGTGAAATATTTTATAATGCTGTTAGTGAAATTTCTTTTATTTGGCGAATTTGATTTATTATTATGTAATTATTGTAAGAATAGCTGTACGGAATCAGAAATAAATAAATACATATCTATCTATACTCTATACTAATATTATAAAGAGGAAAGGTTTGTAATTATGTATGTATGTATGTATGGTTTTCACGCATAAACTACTGGACCGATTTTAAAAATTCTTTCACCATTAGAAAGCTGCATCTTCACAGAGCAACATAGGCTAGGTTTTATCCAGGAAATCCCAAGGGAACGGGAACTATGCGGGTTTTTCTTTGAAAACGCGGGCGAAGCCGCAGGCGGAAAGCTAGTTTGTAATAATTCACCATTTCGTTATATCGAGTTTGAAATCCGTTACTTTACGTCTTAATTATAAACAGCAAGGCCACACTACTCACATAATTATTATAGGCCTAGTGAACTATCAAAAATAAAATTATAGGTATCTACCAATGGATATTTTTTTCACAGGAATATCGTACATATGAGATTATTTTTAAAAACTATTATTGCGTGCCTACCTACCATACATCATTTCTTATGCGTGAAAAAAAATATTACTTAATTATTGAAATCGCGGCAAAATTTGGTATAATTTGCACACCTGTTTGAGCCTACTAACATAAATTGGTTTTATATTATTTATTGCTTAATATTCTACTTACCCTACGACATATTAATTTAGCTTCAAAGCGTTTTGGTCTTCAATAAAAATTAAGCCTTTACGCACCTCTTAAAGAATATAATGTTTAGGTACCTATAATAGGTTACCTACAAAGTTGGATCATCCGTTTTGTATCTACGATACTACAGACATACACTGACGTCAAACTTATAACACCCTTTAGTTTACGGTTTACAGTTATATTTTACATGAATTTTTCTTCACATTGAAAATATTCTTATTCGAATTGTAACCTAGTGAACTTATATTATAAATTTTTATGCTTATATCGAATGGATTATATGAAAATAAAATAAAATTAGCAGTTAAATATATTATCACGCACGTGGCGTAACGTAAACATAGCAGATAGCGTAGTTCAATAAACCCATTTATTCATTCATTCACAGCTTTGAATGAAGCGTCCTATTTGGTAAAAATTCGTAAGATAAAAACCGTACTATCCCCAACTTTTACTAGCTTTTTCTCGTGTAATAATTAAGTAATAATTTAATATGTAGTCTAATTGGGCTTTTGTCTTTTGTTACATAATGTCTAATTAGATTTTCAATATAAAATATGTGTTATTACATATCTACTTTACATTTATTTTTAATTACTTTATAATATCTATCAATAAAAATATTGTATTTGATTTTCTAATAAGACCAATAAACCAATCGGGTTATCCAAAAAATTATCCGTCCGTATTTTTACAAATTAGGACACGCACGACTTTCAGTAATAAATAAATTCTGTCGGAATAATGATACGAAATTGACATTTTACGTCAATGTAATGACATTTTATTCTTATCAGAAATTAATATACTTTGAATACAATTAAAGGTCATATAAACTTTATTTTATTTTACTACTAGCTGTGCGCGCAAGAACAAATTGAAATATAGGGGAAAATCTTCTAAAACAATATTATTATTAAGTTCTCGTGTCGCGGTATTTGTAGTTAAACTCCTCCGAAGACCGAAACGGCTTGATCGATTCTTATGAAATTTTGTGTGTATTATTTACATATCGTGTAGGTTTGAAAATCGGGAAAATCTATGTTTCATTTATTTCGAGACTTTGCTGTCTGTCTATCCGCCCGTCTGTCATCAGGCTCTATCACCCGAACCGTGATTTAAAAAAAAAAAACAAAAAAAATTGAATTTTAAGAGTGCCTATTTCTTTCCCTAACTAAACCATTTTTAAAATCAGTTCACAATTAGCGAAAACATTGATAAATCAAAAATGCACATGTAGGTACAATACCTACTCTACTTCTTTAAAGTCGGTTATACATACCACCAGCACCTCTTTTCTTAGAAGTCGGTAAACTGCACGTGTATTCTAAATTCTTAATGCATCATAGCAACGACATGCGCAAGAGCATGATCACGCGATGATGACGTACCTATATAGTATGAATTGGGTCGTTTGTGACTGCTATATACATTTAGATTTATATTTTTCCTGCAAACTAGGTGTATGCTTAGATTTTTAGTCAGGATTTCGTCATATTCGGATATATAATAGGTAAAGGGAAGTGAATATAATCAGTAAAGGATATGTCCATAATATTGTATTATTTTCCGTAAAGGGAAGTAAATCTATATATATAAAACTCAAAGGTGACTGATATAGTGATCTATCAACGCACAGCCCAAACCACTGGACGTATCGGGCTGAAATTTGGCATGCAGGTAGATGTCATAACGTAGGCGTCCCCTAAGAAAGGATTTTAGAAAATTCATCCCCTAAAGGGGTAAAATAGGGGATAGAAGTTTGTATGAAACTTTTTATTCCTTGGATGTATTTGCATGAAATTTAGCACACATATAGAGGGTAACTTGGATAAACACATAGGATAGGTTTTATCCCGGAAATCCCACGGGAACGGGAACTATGCGGGTTTTTCTTTGAGAACGCGGGCGAAGCCGCGGGCGGAAATAAATAAATAAATAAATCATTTATTCCACTTAAAACATTTTACAAATAAGAGCGACCCAGGCTCCTAAGATAGTAAGAACTGTTTTTCAGGAGCCTGTGTCTTCCATTTACAGTTACATGACACGAAAAAAATCAGAGACAAATTAAATAAAATCAAAAATAAATTAAAAATTTACATGCAATTAAAACTATTAAAAAAATCAATAACAAATAAGTACATACAGCAAAACAAAAAACAAAATGTGTCTAGGTATCTAATTACAAATAAAGCACGTCCAAAACAAATTTCGAAAATTATATCATCACATAAATAAATTCATCTAAAATTAAATAAGTTAGTAATTATAAAATAAATTGAGCAACATATATTAAATCAGCAAAAAATCAATATTAAATCGAAACAATGCAACACTATTATTATAAGTTGTTACAATCAACATAACAATAAAATGTAAGTTAGTAGTACCTAAGTTATTATAGCTAAATATTACAAATTACAATTTCCAATCAATTAAAATTACAATTAAAAGGTAAAATTAAGGTTCATGATAAGTATATTAAAATGTAAAAATCAAGAAATGGAAATTAATATTTTAAAAATTAAAATTAATAAAAAGAAAAAAAAATCAATAAGTCCAAAACCATTATCAATACTATATTAATTAGGAGAATAAGTTTATGTAAGTGTGCGTGTGTGCAGGCGTGCATGTGTGTGTGTATGTGTGTATGTGGGTGCGTGTGTGTGTGTGCGTGTCTTTGTGTTTGTGGATACCTGTATTAATAATTAATCCATTTAAGGAATTTATAATAGATTTAGTGTAATTATAAAAAATAAAAAAAAGCTAGTGTAATTATAAAATTAACAAATAAATCAGACCTAGTACTTAGGTAGTATCTATTTAGTAATCTGTGCTGGTATATAATATGGAATCTTGTTTTTTAAATTAGCTTGTTTATAATTTCTTCTCCATAGATACTGCTTTCCGAATCGGTGGTAAATGTGAAAATATATGTAATGACGATTCGAAAGTGCTTCTAGAAGAAGTCTAATTGAATAAATAAATGTTTGACTTTGAGTTGGAATTAAATTTGAAGCAAATTGTAAGATTTCGCCGTTCACGGCGATTAATAATATTTAACGGCGATTAATATAATCAGTAATTTTGTTATAATATAAATAAATAACTTTTTGCTGTTCATTAGTCTCGCTAAGTCTATGAATAAACGAGTTATCTATCTATCTATCTATCTATCTATCTATCTATCTAAACCTCGTTTTGAAATGTTAGTACAGGGAAGGCTCAAACAAGTCTAGTTTTTAATAAACGAAAATCGAGTAATTTCAACAAAAAATTGTCCCTCAAAAGCACGTGGTCAATAAAAAGTAAAGAATTTGTCACCGAAAAGGTATGACGCAATGGTAACAAAAAACCTAGGGCCCGCACTAAAGTGTCACCACGTGGACATTCTGTTATCTATGACGTATCGCTTCGGGGAAGCATGAATGAGGTCGGGTGACCAATTTTTAGGGTTTTGTGGGACGATGGGACTGTGATTTTGTGGTGATTTTTTTATTTGACGTGGAAGCTTAGAGTGTTATATGTAAATGCTATTATAATTTAATTTTGAAGATTTAAATAAATCGGTGTATATTACAAAAATGGAATTACCAGTGAACTGTGAGTGTGTGAATTACAAAATAACGGTTTATAGTACAAAATATAACGCTCAGTCTTTTGGTTTGAATGAGAAACATGAAGGATATTAGGAATAATATAGGCAACTAATTAAAAAAATGTTGAACACATTTGTTAATCTTATTAAATTGAAAATTCGTTTTTTAAACCACGCCAAGCTTTTCTTATCTACGACACATATATATGATTATATAACGCTATCTTACAAAATTAATTCATTTCATACATAACACTCATTTCCCATACCATTCAATTCAATGTTGATCTTCAACACACAGAAGACACAACACGAAGAACGTAGTATTTACTTAACGGTCGCAAATCATTCAAGTATATTTGATTTTCTTTTAAAATGTATAAGTAAATTCATTATCTATTTGAACAGTAAATCTTACTAGACTGTTATCAATACGTTATCACACTATCTAAAGTTCTGGGCTGGCCGCAAGCCCGGAAGAACATCATATCTTAAAGATTATTTTACGCCTTTTTGTAGAAGAGAAAATGTGCTAATTTTAATACAAATGTCTGTTTTTTTTGCATATTGACTACGGTATTAATTTACGTAAATGCATTTTTATTTTTAAAGTACTGTGGTGTTTTATGCATATTGCAATCACTCAAAAAATACATGGTACCACTCATTTACTTAATTTTTGCATATTATATTTTATAAGTAGTTATGTATACACAGTGCATAGTACCTAGTGTACACGCTGAGCTAAATATAATAGATATGACGCGCTTTATTACGCGCTTTAATAATTTTTAACACGCATCTAATTTAAAACTTAACAAGAAGCCATAGCCCATGATTACACATCCAGGTGCGTTGTAAATTATCATTTCTAATCCATTATAATCACACTAGATATGATATCAGTACATTGACTGGTATAAGCTTTATCAAATAGAGTACGCGTGAAATAGGCATGATATAAGAATAGTAGTATAATTATTTCGCATTATAATAAACGACCTTTGATTTGATTCATTCGTGTGTAAGCACTGGCATGCAAAACACATGACAATTAGGCAAAGATAATTTAATTGTTTTGTTGAATATTGTAGATCTCGCTTTAAATCCGGCGGATGAAATCTAAATCTAATCGATATTTCGACTGATAGTAGATACAAGGTGATACTTATCCTGCTGATACAATCAAAAGATATGCTTTTTGATTATATGTCTCCTCCTGAAGAAACTTAGGAAGTCTAGTTTATAAAACTTGCACCTTAATAATTCGAACTAGATACTTTTTATCACCTCGTCACACAAGTAAATAAAATGATCATCTATATAATATATTCATCATCATCATCATCAGCCCATATACGTTCCCACTGCCGGGACACAGGTCTCCTATGAGGGTACAGGCCATAATTCACCACGCTGGCTGCAGGTTGGCGGATTTGATTTTTGGACATGTCGGTTTCACTTACGATGTTTTCCTTCACTGTCACCGAGTCATCTAATAATAAATTATTTATGTTTATTCGTATCCACAAAACATGCAAATGTCTTAAAATAATATAATTTATCTAGTTGCATCGACATCACGCAAGGAGGATAATGGTTGCTGCTTTGCTGACGGGGAGTCCTTTTTGCCTCCATTACTATCTTTTTTTATCTGTTTTGTGTATTAATTACTAAGAGTTACATGGTGGCAAATAAAACGTTTTCTATTTCTATTTCTATTTCTATTTAGTATAGGTAATAGCTATCTATAATGGTAATTATTTTTTGGGGATAAAATATTATATCTCTAATCGTACAAAACATGATAGTAATTTACACGCAAAAAAAATCTTCCTTTGCACTAATAAAGGCTATTATTAACACGCGTAAAAATACATGACATTAAAATACTAATCAATGTGACATTCTTAGATAAGAGAGGTACATTTTCCATAAAAAAGAAAATCAACTGATATGAGAACTTTGTTATCAGTGAGTTGCGAAATACACTGCATATAATATTATTAGATCAAAGTATTAGTATAATGACATTACAATTTCTATTGTACTTTGTTTTATAAGATAATAAAAGTGGTTTGTACCAGACAGTGATAGTACTTGAACGATTTATCAGCACTTATAATAGTTTAAGTGGAGTGAAGATTTCTAAATTGTATTTTTTTTTTCTGTTGTAGGTAATTTTGGATGTATTTCCAACATCAATATGGGAAGTACATTATCTTCTCTGGTAGGAAAAGGTATAGAAGCAACCTAACAGAAACAATACATATAGATAAATATAATTATTTTACTTATATTCAGGAATACGATAAAACTACAACATTTTACATAAACTCAGACCTTTAAAATCACATTAAGTAAAAACATTAATAAAATCGCTTTTCTCGGTTCACCGAAGTTGGTTAAAAATATAACAAAAAATTGAGCCTATGTTACTCAGTAAAGATGTAGCTGACTAATGGCAAGTATGAAAAATTTAACAAACACCTTAAAAGTTCAATCTTTATAATATTTATTTAAAATTTCTTTATAAAACAAACAAAACCTTGTGCCTTCAAAATATTAAAAAATTAAAACACCTGAAACAGTCCCAAAAAGCACTAAAACTATACTGTCCCTAGCGGATTGAGGAAACGCGTGGTTACCTCTGTCGGCTCCGAGTATGACGCAATAAATTGTAAAATACCGTCACGTACTGAATAAATTGATGCAGACACACCCCCGAATAATAAATAGAACGAATGCAAGAGAAATATTTTAAAATACACGAAAACCTTATAAGGAAAAAGATATATGATTAATATATTTAAGGTTTTAAAACTAAAGAGTAGGAAAGAAATAAGTTTATGGATAATTTTTTATTATAATTATATGATAATGATCGCTTATTGTCTTTCAAAAACTAAATTACGTATTTGTTACAATAATTAGTAGTAGACAGTAAATAAAATAAAAAAAAGACGTATGGCACTCGGGGACTGCCGCGGTAAAGCTATTGCATAGCATGCTTTCAAGCCACACCTCCGTGTCCATCTGAGTGGGGAGCGTGAGGTTTTTTCGTTATGAAATTTCTGGATTCGGTCCCGAAGATGAGATGCGATAGAAGCTATGCAATAGCTTAATACAATACATAAATAAATATAGGTACGTAATGATAGTTTTCAATTGTAATGTGATCTGGTTGGAATTTGGCACAGAGATTATATGATAATCCATTAGGATATAAACATTATCGTTGTATTACGATGACAAATATTATATAATTTATTACCCGGATATATTTAACAATAAGCTACAATTTGGTATATCAGAAATAAATAATTACAATAAACTTTATTTTTCAACCTAACTAGGTATGTGATTTAATACACGAGGACACTGGTAAATAAAACATGGTTCAGAAATCATTCAAATTTATTTCACAAATACTAATAAAAAGAGGGCGAAGTGTCAGATTCGTAACAATCAACAAACATAGAGCTAGAGCAATATCATTCTTTCATGATCTTTTAGTGTAAACGAAAACTCGTATTCAGTGTTGTTCAGTATTAGAACATTGCATAGAATCTTTTCGAGCGCGCTAAGAACAACGAAAGAATGCTCTACGCGTGTTTACACTAAAATAATTCTAAGGTTCGTTGCATCAAGAGTAATAACATAATCTTTAAAGTACCTAAAACAATAAAACAGGCATTGTACTAAATATCAACAATTTTATAAAACATAAAAAAAGCAAAAATAACAAGTTTCTTGTTAGCTAAGTACCTACTCATATGAAAAAATAACTACTTTTTTTGTAAAGAACAGATAAAAATAATACCGGCTCCTTTTAAACCAAAGACTATTCTAGTAATTTTCCGTCCAGTCATTTAACTGCATAAAAATTAATTCAATTTCATAGCCAGTTAAACTTTACCTTCAATTTAAAAGCAATTTAAACCGTCATACGATTCCATAACCAATCTCCATTGCCATAGCAATACAAATTAAAAGATCAAACAGAAAATGAGTCATTTCTTAAGAGATTTTATCGAGTCGATCTAAATGCATTGGGGAAAATCCTATGCAAGTTAAAATTATTGCCACCCTACATTTTGATCCTTATCGCAAAGAGATAGAGTTTATTTTACAACCTTTTCAAACTTACATGCTAAAACGTATGCAAGCTATTTTAGTCCTTATCTTTACAGCATACAGTTCAATTTTCTCGGTACGCGTTGAATAGCTTTCGGGACTTTGAGAATATTTTCGTTTATTGAATTTTGAACTTTAAAACTTGGCAGTATGGTTTATTTTTGTTTGTATAATGAACAGTCGTCTTTTAGTCTGTCCGTGCAGTGGGTCACGTAACATGGACGTTAAAAAGTTTCCATTATACAGCGACATTTTTACAAAATAAACTAACTATATTATTTTGCTGACCTTTCATGATGCTTTTTATATTTTCTCAGTAATTTCCGTATTTCGTGAGTAATAAATAAAATTAAATAAATAAAAAGAAACACGCTTTACTAAGACAAACTCATGAAATTATTATTGTCTTGATAAGTAGTACGTTTAACTAAATCTGTTTGTTAAAAGTGGATCAAAACCGACTCTTGTTACATATAAAAGGAGTCGGTTATATACAAACATACAGGTAAAGCTTAATGTTAAGAATAAATGGGTAAATGTAGATAAAAGGAAGTTTTCTTGGATCATAATAAAACAACACATACATACTTAATGTATCTTCATATTATAAGTTATAACTATAGATACTTATAAATTACAAACAAAACTAACTAATCGACATTTCAACACACTGCCTTAACTACTTAGAAAAATAATAAATTAACTATTAGGGGAAATAAAATAGAAAACAAAACCCGATAAAATTATTTTTTACGAGTATAAAACATATTGCTTCCAAAAGTATGGGTACTGTAAGTTTTATCAGAAACTAGCGGTCCGCCCCGGCTTCGCCCGTGGTACCTACATGTTTAAACTATCCTATCTCTCAAGTTGGATCGAACTGCACATGGTGTACGAATTTTATTATAATCGGTTAAGTGGTTTAGGAGTCCATTGAGGACAAACATTGTGACACGAGATTTATATATATTAAGATTAGTAGCAAAATTATGTACCTACCTAAATTAATAAATAAAAAATTCTGTTACCATCTAACAATGGAAACATAGCCCACTATCTTCCACATAACGATGTCTTGTCACTTTTTATTGACAAGTTACGCCAAGGGTTTACCTGCCCTTCAGTTTCTTCGAAAGGGCGGGATAAGGTAGGCCTTATTATAAAGTCTTGCTCTTGGTTATTTAGTTAAGTTATCATAGATAATCTTTTATACATAAAAATGAATCGCAAAATGTGTTGGTAAGCGCATAACTCGAGAACGGCTGAACCGATTTCGATAATTCTTTTTTTATTATATTCCTTGAAGTACGAGGATGGTTTTTACGTAGAGAAAACGTAAATATGTACCACGGGCGAAGCCGGGGCGGACCGCTAGTTACAAATAATTATTGTAATTTACTAATAAGTCATAGAGTACGCGAATATTGAAAAATTGTGTGTAATTAGTTTATGTGTATTTCGTTTTTCAGCTTATATATTTTCTAGTGTAAACTACACGAATCGGTTCTCGTTCATTCTTGGATCAATAAGTATTTTACTTATTACTATGTAATATTATGAGATAGCTTAAGATCATTCTTAAAGGACAAAGTTTTTGTTGATTTCTACATATAATTCTGATAAATATTACAAAGCATATCTTCGATCTTTTATATATATGGGGTTAAAATTGATCACGCACCAATACACTGGGGTAGATCCCTTTAAAAATAATAAAAAGTGCAAAAAAATCGCAGTCGGATGAAACCCATTAGAAAAGGAGGGGAATATGATGAAAATTAAAGGAAAAATAAATTACGGTCAATCCGAGTTCGGGAAGTGGGAGGGGGGAGCTTTTAAGAGAAAAAAATGGTTTCTCTCGATTTCCGACAAAACTACAAGTCCTACGGAAAAAAGTTCAATGGCAAAGTTGTAGGTAATAAAAAAATCTACAACTTTTGTATTGACAATTTTTTCACATAACCTCAAAATTTAGGTGAAAAATTCAAAAAACCAAGTTTTTGGTTTTTTATTTTTAACTACTTCAAAATTTATTTTTTTTCTACGACATTTGGTAGAAACTTGCTTTATTATGTCCCAAATACACTGTAATTTATTTGATTGAAAATATTTATTTTTTCGCCTTATTTTGAATTAATACCAAAAAAACAACCTAATTTTCAATCGAAAAGTCACCCGTCAAAATATCAGCTTTTTTCAAAAACTTTGGGAGCCTTTTATTCATCAAAATCTCTACTTTTATATGGTGTAAAAAAAATAAACCTTACCATAGTAAATGTTCTCAGGAAATGCTTACAAACAGTGTCATAATTAGCTTTTACTAAATCAGGCACACTTCTCGAACTCTATATCTTCTCTTGTATCGGCTTTTCGGTAATATTTCAAAAGAAAAAAAATTATCTGTTCTAAGTATAATATTTTACAGCATATTCAAAAGCAAAATGATGTCGATAAAAACATTTCAGGTAGTTTGAGAAGTGTGCCTGATTTAGTAAAAGCTCATTTTCACACTGTTTGTATGCATTTTCTGAGAACATTTACTACGGTAATGTTTATTTTTTTTTACACCATATGAAAGTAGAGATTTCAATGAATAAAAGGCTCCCCAAGTTTTTGAAAAAAGCTGATATTTTGACGGGTGACTTTTCGATTGAAAATTAGGTTGTTTTTTTGGTATTAATTCAAAATAAGGCGAAAAAATAAATATTTTCAGTCAAATAAATTACAGTGTATTTGGGACATAATAAAGCAAGTTTCCACCAAATTTCGTAGAACAAAAATAAATTTTGAAGTAGATAAAAATAAAAAGCCAAAAACTTGGTTTTTTGAATTTTTCACCTAAATTTTGAGGTTATGTGAAAAAATTGTGAATACAAAAGTTGTAGATCTTTTTATTATCTACAACTTTTCCATTGAACTCTTTTCCGTAGGACTTGTAGTTTTGTCGGAAATCAAGAGAAACCATTTTTTTCTCTTAAAAGCTCTCCCCTCCCTTTTCCCGAACTCGGATTGACCGTAATTTATTTTTCCTTTAATTTTCATCATATTCCCCTCCTTTTCTAATGGGTTTCATCCGACTGCGATTTTTTTTTGTTTCAAAAATTATCTACTCTAGTCTACAAGTATTATTATTAATATATTATTTAAATTGAATTTAATGATATTTTACAGGCAAATTCACACACGCTTACGGAACCCCAAAATGATTGTCTAAACACGTTATACACAACGTGGTTCATTTCAACAATAGGGAATCTGCAACCGATCCCATAAATTATTAATAGTTAAATAATTAAATATCCCATTTATCTCATCTGTACTAAAATTAATTGCATACAACGTTTTCGTAAATTTCCATTCATTCTAAAATTCCATACTCAACCATTCTGTTTCTTTTCAAAAAATCTTGAATAGTATAGAAAATGCTAGTGAAACTAAACATCTACTCGTATAACCAATATTACCATGGTGGAATAAATGTTTAAAATCTTGTAGTAGATTTCCTTTTTGTCACCAATATTAAGAATCATCCAACCACACAATTCGTTTAGAAAAATCGCAGTCATATCCGTTCATCTAACCAATTAGATTATTGACAAAGTATGTGGTAACTGACACATGCAAAAGTATTGATACAAACCAAATACAAACGTTTAACATAGAACAACCGATACGTTATTGATTAATCAAAATACACACGACAATAACTTCAGAAATTTATTTTAACCTAATCACGTAAACTATAAAAAATCTGAGTCGAATATGTAAACTATATAAAGATGAGTTCAACCTCCTAAAAGTACATAAATATTTCTGAAATATTTGCTTACGTTTCTTTCAACGCAGGTAAACCATATTCTTTAAGAAAACAAAGATTCATAAATACATTTGTTTAGACTGAAAATGCTCTAGCGCTGTTGAAAGATTTCATGGGCTATTAGATAATATAGAAAATGTCTAGAGACCTTTAAAGTACCCGATTTTTCATTAGTACATATTCAACTTCTATCTGACTCGGCAAACTTTGTTCTGCCAGTTACTTTGGAGTACTGAATATATAGCATTCTAGCTTTCCGCCCGCGGTTTCACCCGCTTTGTCTAAAACCTAATCTATACTAATATTATAAAGCTGAAGAGTTTGTTTGTTTGTTTGTTTGAACGCGCTAATCTCGGGAACTACTGGTCCGATTTGAAAAATTCTTTCGGTGTTAGATAGCTCATTTATCGAGGAAGGCTATAGGCTATATATCATCACGCTACGACCAACAGGAGAGGTCAGAGGAGCCACGGGGGTGAAACCGCGCGGAGCAGCTAGTAAATTATATACTAAAACCTTTCTCAAGAATCACTGTGCGACTTTCATACTGTCTTTTTCATAAATTAGATGACAAAAGGCAGTAGGATTTTCCACCGCAGTCGGTTATACAAGAACAAATCTGCCGTAACACTTTGACTTTTATTTGAACTATCACTACATAGTATAAAACAAAGTCGCTTTCTCTGTCCCTATGTCCCTATGTATGCTTAAATCTTTAAAACTACGCAACGGATTTTGATGCGGTTTTTGTTAATAGATAGAGTGATTCAATAGGAAGGTTTTAGTTTATAATTTATTATGTTTTAGACAAGCGGGCGAAGCCGCGGGCGGAAAGCTAGTTTTTATTTTTATATAAATAAAACAAATAGCGATCACTGCCACATTGCCAATACGATAAAAAGTCGTATGCTTTAAAAAGTACATTTGTTCGATTCTTTAATAGCTTCCTTAAACTCATGGTTACTAAGAAACTATTAATACAGTACCATAGTATTACACAGGTATTCTATGAAGTACTTACTTACTTACTTACTCCTGTGGCGCTGAAACCCCGAAGTGGGTCTTGGCCTCCGAGACGAGAACTCTCCACCTTGCCCGGTCCTGAGCGGTCTCTTGCCAATTGTCACTGGCTTGAAGCGCACTCAGGTCCCTCTCCACTTGATCGCGCCAGCGATACTTGGGTCGACCCACCGGTCGACGGCCCGAGGGACGGCCCAAGTATGCTCTCTTCAGACCTCGCTCCTCACCCATTCGCTCTACATGACCAAGCCAACGCAGGCGATGCGCTTTTATTTCCCCAAGTATATTTAGTATATTCTATGAAGTATAATAATTATAATAATCTAGTCTTTAATCTATTTGCTATACATATCAGATTTTTGTGTGAAAAAGTAACAAACATTCATACATCTGGGGATGTTACATTTAATATTAGTATTGAATATATGAAGAATTCATTAGATATGATAAATATGAGGAAAAGGAGTTTAAAATATAGAAACGGGATGTATTCATAGCAGCAATAGATCACACAACATTTAGAATCTAGTTTAAATGATGAATGACGTATCACAAGGCTTACGTGATCTGTCATGATAGGACGCTAGAAATTGAAATATATTTCTACTAGCTTACCGCCCGCGGCTTCGTCCGCTTTGTCTAAAACCTGATAAATTATATACTAAAACCTTCCTCTTGAATCACTCTATCTATTAAAAAAAACTGCATCAAAATCCGTTGCGCAGTTTTAAAGATTTAAGCATACGTAGGGAAAGGGACAGAGAAAGCGACTTTGTTTTATACTATGTAGTGATAATAAATCTGTATTTTTATGTTACTAGCTTTCCTCCCGCTTCGTCCGCGTCGTCGAAGGATATTGACATGGGAGATGTCAAAAAGTAGCTTATATCTAGGTATATGACCTTTTAACTATGTATCTTCAGACTCAAAAGGCGCATCACAGAATCGCTCCGTTGCAAACGTGAATAAAAGACAAACTACTACAGTTTGACAGTAATAACTACCTACCTACATCCATACCAATCCATACTAATCTTATAAATGCGAAAGTAACTCTGACTGTCTGTCTGTTACTCAATCACGCCTAAACTACTGAACCAATTTTCACGAAATTTGGTATGGAGATATTTTGATACCCGAGAAAGGACATAGGCTACTTTTTATCCCGAGAAAATGACGCAATCCCGGAAATCCTACGGGAACGGGAACTACGCGGGTTTTTCTTTGACTGCGCGGGCGAAGCCGCGGGCGGAAAGCTAGTAACATATATAACAAATATTAACACACAAACAAACTATCAAATGTCCAATAAACCGAGATTTGCTTTTAATCAATATGCGAACAGTTACATAACACTAAGTCAGTAAACTGAAAATGATATCATAGATCCATTAAAATTCTATAAATTTTTTGCCTATTTTACATTTATTGTGTAACCGTCTACGTCTACGTTTCAATTTATTCAGTAAATCGTAAAGATGAGAATTTCATAACTAGTCGAATTTGAAATTGTAAAGACCAATGAGAGCTTCTGTATTTTACAAAATATAGCCAATAGGGATGGAGGAAAGTTAATAAAATGGCGCCAAAAAAAAAGAAAACTTCACGCGTTTGACAGTTGGCATGAAATCAGGATATAGACTATCGTATCAGTCGACTAAAAAAATTGCAATTCATGTCGAATTTAAAAGTTTTCTTTTATTTATAGAAAGTAAGAGACAGGAGATACAAAAATTGATTAAGCTATTCTTTAGTGGTACATACGCAGTTTTTAGGGTTCCGTAGCCAAAATGGCAAAAACGGAACCCTTATAGTTTCGTCATGTCCGTCTGTCCGTCTGTCCGTCTGTCCGTCTGTCACAGCCGATTTACTCGGAAACTATAAGTACTACAGTGATGAAATTTGATGGGAATATGTGTTGTATGAACCGCTACAAAAATATGACACTAAATAGTAAAAAAAAGAATTGGGGGTGGGGCCCCCCATACATGTAACTGAGGGATGAAATTTTTTTTTTCGATGTACATACCCGTGTGGGGTATCAATGGAAAGGTCTTTTAAAATGATATAAAGTTTTCTAAAAAACATTTTTCTTAAAGTGAACGGTTTTTGAGATATCAGCTCTCAAAGTCGTAAAAAGTATGTCCCCCCCCCTCTATTTTTATAACTACGGGGTATAAAATTCTAAAAAAAATAGAGGTGATGCATGCTAATTAACTCTTTCAACGATTTTTGGTTTGATCAAAGTATCTCTTATAGTTTTTGAGATAGGTTGATTTAACTGTAATTTATTATATTTGCTGCTACGGAACCCTTTGTGCGCGAGCCCGACTCGCACTTGGCCGGTTTTATTTTTAGCGGTTACGACTATATAAAAATCAATGATTTATTTTTTAGTTGAAGAATTACGATTTCTTGTCTATTTTTGGTATTAGACATAGGTTACACGCTCAGTCTGGCGTCAGTTCAGTCTATCAGTCTGTTCAGAATGACGGGTGAATTATCGTCTAACCGGTTGACTGACGGACTGATGGTTCAGAATGACAAAAATACCGTAATAACAACCGTGTTTTTCATCCATCATTCTGGCATCAGTCTAAGCCGGATCAAACTGATGGACTGAACTGACCCCAGACTGAGCGTGTAACCTATGAATTACTAATAGAGATTATAATTGTTAAATTCGCTACTAAAATAGCACATAAAAGGCCTGCGTACTAGCATAATAAATATATAAGTAACGCATATATAATATACAACAGAAAACAACATAATATTACATTACATAATTTAATGCCATAGAACAATTAGGGTGTACCTCAAGGATCGGTAATTGGTCGTTTACGTTATAAGTGCTTCAACAGTGACATATCTTACGATAATAACGATCACTAGAATTGTATCTAGTAAACTTAAATCATCAATAAGGAAAAACTACATATGAAAGTAATGGTATAAGCTGACACGTGAACTGATCCTTGAAGTTTTACATTGCAACATTATCTGTTGCATAATCAACGGTCAAGGATATTTAATGAATTTCAAAATATATGTAATGCAAAATTATAGAATAACTAGGTTTCCGCCCGCGGCTTCGCCCGCGCAGTCAAAGAAAAACCCGCATAGTTCCCGTTCCCGTGGGATTTCCGGTATTGCGTCATTTTCCCGGGATAAAAAGTAGCCTATGCCCTATCTCGAGTATCAAAATATCTCCATACCAAATTTCATATGGTTCAGTAGTTTAGGCATGATTGAACAGACAGACAGACAGAGTTACTTTCGCATTTATAATATTAGTATGGATAAACGGGGAATACTCAGAAACTTATACATATAAGAGCACACGTGATTTTGAGATGAATTTCATTATCGATACATGAATGGACTGATAAATAACAATTCGTGTAAGCCCTGCTTGAATGGTTGCATTTAATATCAAGTGTGCATAATCAGAGATAAGATTAATTTATACGAATATTATAAAGCTGAAGAGTTTGTTTGTTTGTTTGTTGGCTTGAACGGAATAATCTCAGGAACTTCTGGTCCAATTTGAAAAATTCTTTCTGTGTAGATAGTCCATTTATCGATGAAGGCTATAGGTTATATATCATATGATATCATCACGCTAAGACCAATAGGATCGGAGCAAACCCGCGGGGCACAGTTGGTCTTAAATAATTGATATCGATACATCATACAATATTCCAAATATCAATTTGCTTGTAATGCATCTATAATTATTTATGATAAATTATTACGTTATGCAAATTAATCGTGATAAGATGTGATAATGCTAGTTTGCGCGAATTTATGTTTATTTAATTTTGACATTAGATGTAATCATTCAATATACTTTTTTTTTTGTCGTTTATCAACTCGCACTTGGCCATTTTTTTTCATACATCCGTTACTGCGTAATATCTAAGTTCACATGTATAAAAAAACCATAATAAGTGTACAAGTTTGATTCTATAGGCTTATTTTTCTATAATTTGGTTTTTGTTCTTAATTCTTATACAGTGTTCTTTTTTATAGTAAATAGTTTTTTCCTTATTTGTTTACTTGCGCTCATCATAGAACATTAAGGTTATCAGTTTTTGAATATTCACTACCACATTCTTTGATTTTGGAAACTTATTAATCTTACAATACACAAACTGCTTATATGCTACTATATAAAAATAAGTCGGGTTTTCCTTCCTGACGTTATAACTCCAGAATGCACGAACCGATTTTCACGGTTTTGCATTCGTTGGAAAGGTGGCTCCGTGAGGTTTATAGCAAAGAAAAGGTGTCTCTGGTGGCGAAACGGAGTTCGCCCGGTTTGCTAGTATTTTATAGAATTTATGAGCCAATGAATTAACCCCTGCAAATCGATGACAGAAAACTAATAATTTGTCATCATCAAAATTCAGTTTTTGTTGTCACAATATTATCAACTACTTTGTTTAGACGGGGAATAACCGTATTATTAATAATTTGTTTATTATCTCAGTTCTTTCAATGTATTATCTTAGTTCTTTCACCAAAAATCTTTACAAATTGTCTTTCCCCACGTGACTCTTATCATTTAAAAACGAAATGCGTTCAACAAAGGTGATTTCTCTTCTCAATACAGAATTAGCATTATTTTTACTTTCATCGCCTATCCCATGACTTTTTCAATATTTTTTTCTTGCTCTAGTTGTAATTCGTCTGTCGGTTCTTATTGTTTGTATTGCAAATTAACATTTACAATTTTGATGTGACTTTTGACTTGTACTAAACTGATGACCAGAAGCGTTCTGAGATTTTCTACGCAGTGCAAAGGTAAAGTAAATGCTAGAATAATTGGTAAACTTATTATTGGTTAAGGGCATATTCAGAAAGAAAGCTGGAAACTTATAAGCACTTACCGGCGCTTGTCTGCGCTGGTTCTTTCTACACAAAGAAAGCAGGTTGAAGCAGACCAAGACAAATTTTATATGGCAGCGCCCAGCGCAGACCAGCGCGTGTCGAAGCTTGTCGGAACTTGTCGGCGCTTATCGGCGCTTGTTAATATATTTTCCTGCGCGGGTTACCAGCGCTGATAAGCGCCGGTAAGCGATTATAAGTTTCCAGCTTTCTTTCTGAATACGCCCTAACTTTAGAATGAACTACCCTTATTTATTTATTTATTTATTCATCTTTGACTTACAGTACAAAACATACCAACACGCACAAAGATAAAAATTATTACAAAGTCTAATTTAAAAATAAGGTACAATTAGAGACAAACGATACAATATTAACATTAAATAGGTCCACTTCACATTTGGCACGTAAGAATTTATTTAACAAATTGAGTGCATGATGGGTGGGTGCACTCTAAGCGGCTCGCGTCCGGAGCCGGCTCTCCGCGAACAGCGGCCGCGAGCGCCACTGCACGGAACAGCTCGGTGCCCACACACCACAGGCCCCCAGTGCCACGGGATTGTCAATTTTGTTATTTAACAGCAGATAAAAATGAACCATAAGCTTAACCTTATAAGTTCGACAAGCTCTAACTAAAAGGAGTTTTAAACACCTATTAACACACTATCTATAATCTATATCACAGCTTTGCCTTTATCCTATGTTTGTTTTTCTCTTCTGTCGTTACAAATTATTATCTAATATACACATTATTATATTTTATGATTAAATCTTTTCATGGAGCAAGTATGTACTTTTTACTGCGGTGATTTGAAACCATTATCATTTCCCGGTAGTTTTCTTTGAGCACGGGGGCAAATCTTATATAAGTACTTCCTTCATCACCAATACATAATCATACTCATTTGAATTAACCTATCCTTATTGTGATGATGATACCATCACCAAATGTCTTACAACATAATATGCGTAGTAACCTTGTTCCCAGAGGCCCACAGAGGGAAGCGAAGGCCTCTGACTTCATTTGACTTTCATATGTCGATTGACAGATGGCATTTCGGGGAAAATTCCTTTGTTCTATACAGTTACAGTCAGATTTTCCGACATTTTCGTAAGTCAAATTTGCCTTGTCTGAAGTGTTTTTTGTTCATTGTCTCTGTATGTTTTATGGAGTTTTAAGTTTTTGCGGGTGATCATACATTGCATATTTACATATTTTATAATATTTTTAAGCAAGAACGCAGTTAAATAATGACACTAGCAGTCATATAATAGGTAATAGCCTCTTTTTTTACAGTCAGTTGAAACCCATAGGTTCTTAAATAACTACTTAAGTAAACACATGGGTAGATGACTCAATAACGAATCCTGTGTCAACTGAAGAAAAAGTACCCACCCATCCATAAGCTGACCGCGCTCTACGTTGCTTAACTCTTACAAAACCACGCCCAAAATCATAAAATATATTTCATAAAACATAAATGACGTGCAAATAACCATTTCCGGTAAGTCTTCGGTAATATCCAGACTTGCTGAATATAAAATGATGAATTTTAATGGATCGCCAGCTGTAAAATTCATGTTTACCTATTATTGTTAACCTCCTTGCGAATTTCAATGATTTATTTTAAATATACGTATCTGTTACAATGACTTTTCAATTTTCATTGAAAAAAATACAGAAAAAGATAACCATAGATAGAAATAGTAGTTTATAATAGTTATTGTAGTAGAAATTTAACGCATTATATTTCTTATTAATAAATAATAATTGCCAATACCAATATAAATTATAATTTTCCTATATTCATATATATAAAATCTCCAAAACTTTATTTTTATCGAAAAAAAATGCAACAAAAGAAAAATCGATTTTGTTCCACATACAAAAAATTAGACACAAAAAAATATGGCGATACCCGCGCATTTTAACATAACCTCAAAATATATGAATTGCAAGTAGTTAGGTATTTTAGAGACAAGAGAAAAATTATTATTTACAACATTCAGGCGTCTGCGCATCTTCAATCTCGGCATTGATTTAAATATATTTAATATCTTCTAGAAAAATCTGTTGATGCGCAAAAGATGATTTATAGTATTAATTTTGAATCTCAATAAATTTGGACTATGAGATAAACTCAAAACTCAAACTCAAACATTTATTTATTCAATTAGACTTCTTTTAGAAGCACTTTCGAATCGTCGTTACATATTTTTAACATTTACCATCGATTCGGAAAGCAGTATCTATGGAGAAGAACCGGCAAGAAACTCCACAAAAATAAAAAGACAATATTATATCACAATTCATACGTCTGTCAGTCTGTTCAGCACCTATTGCACGCCTCATAAGCGAAGCGTTGAGGTGGGTACTACTGTCACTTCGCGCAAAACATCTCATTTTTCAAACTTAAAATGTCTTTATGTATCATACATTGCACTTGTAAGATAATACATACACACACATATTAAGAAAAAACACTATTTTTAACGTTCATGATATTTTTGATGTCATTTTTGTTATTTAAACTAGTTAAAAAACAGTTTAAAAAAGTTCTGTCTTGGACGTCCGTGTGTCTGTATGTGCGGATCCTTTTTCTTGTTAACACGATAGCGACCGAAATACTTCACTAATCGAGTCTTTTTTTTTCTCTTACGCTTGAGTATGCTCAGGAATAGAACCCTTTCATTTTTCAGGGTCTGATTCGATGTGGTTTAATTGTTATTAAATAAACAAAAATAATAATTAATAAATATTTATTAAAAAAAAATTATGAGGCGTGCACTTTTGGATTTTCCAAATTCTTTTTATTCCTGTAGTTGATGAAGCTTGTATTACAATATCTAATTTTAAGTTTTAGATAAAGCGACTTGACTTTGACTCATTTAAATTAAGTGAAAATATCATACATTTTTATATTTTATAATTACCTTTATTTTTTTAAATCATCAAAAACAACGTTACTACCTGAAAATAAATTAAATTATCAAATATAGTTAAACATTAACCAATATCTATTGTGTAAAATCTACCGATACTGATAGTGACATCTAGTGACAAAATAATGAACTAATTTCTTAGACCTAATAATATAGGTTACTACGAATAATTATTTAGGTCTACCTAATATAACTAGATTAATGGATTTATTTTTTCCCCTAAGGGCTTAAATTCAAGAGAAAACACTAAACAGGAAAAAGTAGATTCAGTCATTTCTTAATTTACGAGATAGGAAAATCTTCTTCTCTATCATCACTACATAGTATAAAACAAAGTCACTTTCTCTGTCCCTATGTGCCTTTGTATGCTTAAATCTTTGAAACTACGCAACAGATTTTGATGCGGTTTTTTTTTAATAGATAGAGTGATTCAAGAGGAAGGTTTTAGTATATAATTTATTAGGTTTAAGTCAAAGCCGGCGGGCGGTAAGCTAGTAATTTATAAATTTGCATGTTCCCATTTTTCTTGTATTAATTCAAACACAAAATATTTTTATTCATGTCAACTTTTTCAAATGCTTTTGAAAGGTTACACTTTTATAAAAGTAAGTTTTAACTTTTACACTTCACAAAAATATAGATTTTATAGTAAATGTGAAATTATTTTTACCATCATAATTATTACCATTTTATTTGGAAGTTTCGCTAGAATTGTTTTTGACACAGCTTATTATGTTTATAAATTTGAAATTAGCTTTTAAAATAGGTAGTGTTTTTTTTTCCAAATTTTTGTTTTGCTTTTGCAAGCCATGTAACAATAACGTGATGTTTTAATGCTAAGTATATTATTTTTTACTCATATTTTTGAATCCAGTTTATTATTATTCTTGATTTCCCTGTTTTTTGTTTCTTTAAAAGTTGTTGTTATTGTTGTTATTTTTTATTGCTATAACTAGATGTGATTTAATCAAAAATCGAACTCAAGGCTTCAACAAGACAAGACAAGAAGTAAAATATAGACCATCAAACATTATAAAGCTAAAAAGTATAACTGCTGAAGTTTCACGCCTCTTGATTCGTGCGTTTTTAGGGTTCAATCGTGCAAACAAAAATTCAAATTAATTTAGCTATGCTCATTTTAGATTTATTAGAACTAAAAGTATCTGAGTAATTTCTGTTGTATTTTTAAAAGAATCATGTTTTTTTCCTAATTAAAGTATACTTAAGTAATAGTTTTTATGATTATCTAGTGATTAGTGATTACCACAAAAACTAAAAATAAACTCATTTTAAATATTAATTTAACCACATAAAAAATGCAAAACTACATAGCAACAGTTTATTGTCATTAATTAGATATCTAAATGTAACAAGCGTAACTGCTTGTATTATATTTTAATTCAACCGTAACTCTGTCGAATTATGTCGTATTATATATTATGTCAATATGCAATTTTCAACATTTTGATTAACAAAAAAAAAATGCTGAACTATCAGATTTTCGATTTTTACAATTTTTATATATTTCTATTATTTTTCCAATTAATAGTCAACAAACAAACATTACATAAAATTTAAACATTAAACATAGTTTAAAAATACTTTAATAACAAAAATCTACAAAAATAAAATAAACGATTTTTCACAATTACACATCAAATTCTCTATTATAACAAATAGTTAACTATTTCCATACACATATAAAATACTTTCTAAGACGCGTAAGAACCCACACAGCGCTGCCGACTCACACTTGTCCACTTTTTTAATTTGGTATTCAAGGAGCCAGCTATATAACTGATGGTTATACATTTGCCACCCATTTAGTCCCGGACAATGATCCTGTGTGTGCGCGCCTTTTTAAAGTGTTAATAGTTTTTTTAAATTTTGACAGCTCATAACTTTTTTTTAAATTGTGTTTTTTTTCTGTGGCCTGTGATATTGAACGTAACTTTTTTTTTATTCGCAACAATTTTATTGTCGGCTTTGACAGCTCGCGCGATTTGCGATTTAAAAATCGAATTGCGGTTTTTAATAGGTGTGTGTTTTTTTAAATGTATTTGAAGTTTTTTCGGTGGTATATTTTGTGAGCTGTATAGCGATTTTTTGTTGTTTTATGTGTTAAGATTTATCCGCGATTTATCAATTGCACTAATAGTATAGACAAGATATACTTTTGATAAAGTCGGCTTATAAAATATTTGTAGTAAGTAATAATCTTTTTAGAAATTGCTTTATCAATTGAGGGCTTTTGATATTTTGGCTTTTAATATTTAGCACTTTGTCTAGGATATTTGTAAAAATATTTTTATCAATACAGATATCGAATATTATTTAAAATCACGTGAACATAACTAGACATAAAATATTTATTTAGTACCTAATTAAAATCTATGACTTAGTTTTTACGTCATAATAGCGCGAAAGTAGTAAAATGTTTAAAAACCTCCATTAAGGTTCTACGTGTATACGTGACTTATGTCTTGTATTAACAAATAAAAATATTCAGTAGTTGCATTTATTCACTAATATCTATTTTTTATAATATTTACTGCAAACGAGTGTATTGCAAAATGTTGGTAGGTATTTAAGACTCCTAAATAAATAACTCCAAAACAATATATTTTGTGATATTTGAAAAAAATACATTATTCACATTTAAAAAAAGTCACGAATAAAAATGTATTTTTAAGCAATGAAGTTTCTAAATACCCTGAAAGTAATGCTTTTTCTTTAGAAGATACCGAGTTCAGAAATTTCAGAGATTAAGCCAAAGAAAACGTTTTATATTGTTTTAGGGATAATTTTTCAATCCTTGGTTAAAACTTATTCATCGAATAACTATCATTTCAAAAATGTATTCTAATTGTCCGTATTTGACAGTTTACATGTGACATTTTAAAATGTTCGTGTAATAGGTACTTTAATGAACGGATAAATTTTAACCAAGGATTGAAAAATGGGCCCTTAGAAAATAACAAAACACTAGATAATATAAGTAGGTATTTTTAAATAAGTTAGTTCATAGATATTCGTATTAAATTAAATACGAAAAGCGATGTGGTATTTGTTATAAAAATTACAATTTGAGTATCTGTGCTTATTTCCTAATAACTATGTACATATTAGTTTTTATCCAATATTTATGAAAAGAAAAGCGAACAAGTATTACATAAGGTTAAAATATTCTGTTCAGTATTTTATACATTTTAATAAGGATTTAAATCTTCAAACATTAGGTTAGGTATTGTACTAAATATCATCACCTAATGGAATTCTGCTCACCCTACTTTTAAATATCTAATCAATCAGTCCATAAAACAATAAAATTAACAACTAGAATTACGCTTTACACTAAAACTAGGTAGGTACCTAATTATTAATTTTTCTAACAAAAATGCAACAAAAATCATAACCTAACAAAAATTTCGCGCCAAAACGAAATATGCATTACGTAATTCATTCGTAAGTTGCAACAGGAATTCCAAAATGGCCGACAACAAAAAATAGGCGCCATGGTCTATTGTGTTTTTAAGTTTTAACCGATTCAATAAAATTTTCAAAAGGTTTACGCACAATAAGCTGTTTGAAATGAAAAGGTATTTGTATGCTTATGCAATACGCATGAACTTTACAACATTTTTATTTCAATAAAATGTAATATATTATTTAAATAAATAATGTTTTAGAATTTAATAAGTAATAACTTTACTTATCTATAAAAATAAATGAAAAATGATCAAATAATAACCTTATTTTAGAAAGTTATCAATATGAACACAATACCCTTTATTTAACACACTCAAACACAGATAAAACAATTGAAAAATATACTAAGTACATGTTAAATTGACAGCCTTATCGCGTATAAGCGATCTCTGCCAGTCAACCTTTGGATCCGGATAAGGTTTGTTTATGTATTGATATAGGAGGTTGTGTTTTTAATGATAATATACCTACAATAAACATATATGTATAATATATTTGATGTTATATGAGTAATTTTATATTATGCAGTGTAGAAAGTATGTATTCCCATAAAAAAATCGAAAAAATTGCAAAATGTTTTTATCATGATTTTATCATGATATCATTTTATCATGATTATGTCATAAAAAAAATCACTTTTGTAATCAAAAAAATATATACATACTTAAAAATATTCCCGTACATAATATTAATATGTAAAAAAAGTTGAGGCCGCCCGAACAGGGACTTGAACCCTGGACCCTTGGATTAAAAGTCCAATGCTCTACCGACTGAGCTATCCGGGCCATATCCAAGGTGCTCATTTTATCGATTGTTTTCTATTTCATAATATAGAATTCAACTTTTACCCACGATGTTAAGAAAAAATTTAATGTTAAATTATTTATTTTTCTTTATTTAAGTATATTAGTAGGCATATAGAAAATTGAAATGAAGCTTCAAATTACATAATTTGTGACATACAAACAAGAACAACATAAGATGATTTTAAATGCGCTAGAAAATAGGTAATACTAATATTATTTAATATTTATATGATTGCAAATGCGAGGTCTACTTTATTAAAATTCAATATAAAAACACGACATAATCAACTAAAATTTCCTCTTAAAAATACCACAGGATAATCCAACATAAGCGAATTATAATTTCATCACATAAAAATTATTATTACACATGACAGGTGTGCGGGAGGCCTTTCTTAGAAGGGCTGTGAGTCTGTGACGTCATCGCTCGTGGCATCTCAAAATTTGACGCAAAAAAAGTTGACGTCTCTATCGCGGAAATAAATATTTCGTTTATGTTTTTGCTTGTTGCTAACCAGTTTTTGCATAATCTGTGAGTTCTTGGAGGTTTTGGATTCGATTGTAATTTTTATTTTATAAAAAATTAATCGCGTTTTTTTGTAAAAGCTTTCAAAAATATATGCTAGGCTTAATATTATTATTTATTATCTGTGGCTAGGCCATGCAGATTGTGGAAATATCAAGGGAAATATAGAATTTTAGACATGACTATGGTGAACTTAGGTAGTGTACATACTATGCATAATGCATATACCTAGTAAATAAATACAATAAAAATTAATAATTATTATGAAGAATGTTACAATAAAAAATATATTTTAACTTATAGTAGTAGTAAAAGTTAGTTAAAACATTATCTATACTAATATTATAAAGAGGAAAGGTTTGTATGTATGTATGTATGGTTTTCACGCATAAACTACTGGACCGATTTTGATGAAATTTGGCACAGATAATCTTCAGACCCTAAGAAATAACATAGGCTACCTTTTATTGCGAAATATGTACCACGGGCGAAGCCGGGGCGGACCGCTAGTAAATTATAATATTATCACTAAACCATAATCTGTGTATGAAAATGTGTATAATTAGTTAAGCTTTTAGTCCAAAAATAAAATTATTTGATAGTCTAAAGATAACATATTTACGTATAGAGTATAATATCATAATTCATATCCACACTTTTTATTACGAATTAAAACCTGTGTACCAAATGTAATCCTTTTCCAATCTATACTAATATTATAAAGCTGAAGAGTTTTATTGTTTGTTTGATTGAACGCGCTAATCTCAGGAACTACTAGGCCAATTTGAAAAATTATTTCGGTGTTAGATAGCCCATTTATCGAGGAAGGCTATATATCATCCCGCTAAGACCAACAGGAGCTAAGCAATGCGGGTGAAACCGCGGGGCACAGTTAGTAATCTATAAGATTTGAATACTTACTCCAAAATATAATTTTAAATAACACACGTATAATAAATAATAAATCCTATTTGTATAGATGTTTGTTACTCTTTCACGCAAAAACTACTGAACCGATTACAATGAATTTTAGCACACATATAGGGTAACTTGGATTAACACATAGGATAGGTTTTATCTCGGAAATCCCACGGGAACGGTAACTATGCGGGTTTATCTTTGAAAATGCGGGCGAAGCCGCGGGTGGAAAGCTAGTATAATATAAAAAAAAGTCAAAATTCAAATTTCCGTTAGCAAAAATAATAATATGACGGTAAAAAAAGACGAAACGGTAAAGAAAATGGAAACTAACAGCATCATATTTATGACCTCATAAATAATTATACGTGTATTTAGATCCAGTTTATATCAAAAGTGAAAGAGCTTTAAAATATAGGTACTACTAGCTGTGCTCCGCGGTTTCACCCGCATTGCTCCGCTCCTGTCTTAGCGTGATGATATATAGCCACAGATATAGCCTACTAGCTTTCCGCCCACGGCTTCGCCCGCGCAGACAAAGAAAAACCCGCATAGTTCCCGTTCCCGTGGGATTTCCGGGATTGCGTCATTTTCTCGGGATACAAAGTAGCCTATGTCCTTTCTCGGGTATCAAAATATCTCCATACCAAATTTCATGAAAATTGGTTTAGTAGTTTAGGCGTGATTGAGTAACAGACAGACAGACAGAGTTACTTTCCTATTTATAATATTAGTATGGATAGGCTTCTTCGATAAACGGGCTATCTAACAATGAAATAATTTTTAAAATCGGACCAGTAGTTCCTGAGATTAGCGCGCTCAAACAAACAAACTCTTCAGCTTTATAATTTTAGTATAGATTTCTTTAAAGGGGGCGTCCATAAATTACGTGACGTGAAGTTTTATCAAATCTCATCTAACCTTACGTTGGGGACATGGGGGGTCTCGGCAAATATCAAAAATTGAATAAAACACCTCACGTTATTTATGGACGCCCCCAAAAGAGAATTACCAACACTTAGTGGGATCTTAAAAATATTTTTTTCTTTTCTACAAAAAAACTAAACTGACTTCAAATGGGCATAACTATACAAAGTTTTATTGGTGCCAACCGGAAGAACAGCTTTCAAATAAAAAAGAGCGTGTGTGCTGAGCACACGTGTCAGAAGTGAAACTTCTATGGCAAGATTCAAAAATACCAAAATCATCGCCATGACGCGACCTTGAAATTCTACTCATAACGCGCCTATAGAAGTTTCACTTCAAAAAAGAATTATCAAAATCAGTTCACACACACAGTCCATAATTCTGAGGTAACAAACCTAAAAAATCATAAACTAATTGAGAAGCTCCTTTTATGAAGTCGGTTGAAAATAAAAGGTCAATGAACGTTTAATTACTGATGCGTGAAAAATGGATGTGCATTAATTAATTAATTGTAAATCCTTAATCATTAATAACAATGATATTTATCTATTGTTTTAATACTGATAATCCTATTTTTTATCTATATCTATTTATTATTTTGACTATAAGAAGGGATCCTGAAAAAGGTTGCCACTTCTATGACAACAAGCAATCCGGCACGATTTTGCCCATAGTACATCTATACTAATATTATAAAGCAGAAGAGTTTGTTTGTTTGAACGCGCTTATCTGAGGAACCACCAGCCCGATTTACAAATATAATATCTCTGTTAGATAGTCTGTTTATCCAGGAAGGCTTATAGGCTATATCATCACTGAGAGCAATGCGAGTAAAACCGAGGGGCACTGCTTTTATAGACATATCATATAGCCTTTAGCACTTATGGATCTCCTACATAAAATTCAACGGTGACAGACTTATTGAAATCGGTCCAGTGCCTCATAAGATTAGCGCGTTCAAACAAACAGACTCTCCAGCTTCATATTATTAGGTCAGATTAAGCCTATTCTAAAGACATCGCTTCAGTTACAATTCATCAAATTATTTATTTTGTGTCAAAAATATGTATATACTTACATATTTTTGACATATTTTGACAAATAAATGATATAAAGTCTATCACAATAACCTTTTTAGTACAGTAAAAAAATATATTTATTTATAGTTAATATTCATATTATAATATTTATTCACAGTTAACTCATCAAAGAATCTCAACAATAATGTACAAAGTTCTGCTATTTGCCGCCGCGGCGCTGCTGTGCGACTCCCGCGCGTCCAACATCAATCGACATATGAAAATATTAGACATGGACAATCATATAGAGAGCAATTGTGAGTATAATTATATTTATAACTATAATTTATAATATTTTAAAGAAGAAGTGTATGATTTTTTTGTTTGTTCGTTACTATTTTACTCAAAAACTACTCGATTATATTTTGATCTGAGAAAGTTAGGCTAAGCCAGAAATATTTCTGCAATAAGCAAACAATATTTTTTGCTTATTTCTATTTACCAAGTAGATACCTAACCTCTGAAATAATTGAATTGAATTTGAAATTTCATTCTCCAATAGAAATTTATTCAACAACTTACATAAAAATACTTTATTTTAGAAGCACTTTTGAATCGTCATACCATAGTTTTACCACCAATTCAGAAAGCAGTTTCTACGGAGAAGAAATTGCAAGAAACTCCGTAATTGTTTTACATTACATTATAATTAATTAATTAAAACATTAATTCCAGTAGTACCCCGTCAACAAACAAAACGCTTCATAACCCTAACAAAAAGACCCGCGGCTAAACTATCGCACACCGCGGGAACTACACTCGAACTCACTTGTGAAGCAATCGCTGCGCCAGCGCCATCTGTCCATTGGTTTAGGAACGACGCACCTGTTACTGAGGTATGGATAACTTCCTACTATAAATAATATAACTATTAAATAATCACTACATAGTATAAAACAAAGTCGCTTTCACTGTCCCTATGTCCCTTTGTATGCTTAAATCTTTAAAACTACGTAACGGATTTTAATTCGGTTACTTATTTAAAAATTTTTTATTCACAAGGCTTTAGTAAGTAATAATGTATTAGGTTTTAGACAAAGCGGGCGAAGCCGTGGGCGGTAAGCTAGGAATATTGAAAATGCGAAAGTTTGTAAGGATGGATATAATAATTATGTGTATGTAGGTATGTTTGTTACTGTTTACTGTGTCAATTAAAATGTAAGGTGTTTAAACAATTAATTGCGAATGTTAATTTACATATTATTATGTATGTGCTAAAAATCCTTTATTTTTATTTTTAGGTATCCATTTTTTAATCAGCAATAAGCAACTATATGATGTGTAGAAATTGTTATTATAGTATTTTAGATAGCAAGCTTAACTTTTAAACAAGTCTATTCACACAATTAAGGGGAAGTTCAAGTTCCTGAGATAAGCGCGTTTAAACAAACATAAAAACTCTTGAGCCTTTTAATATAGTATAGTATAGATTTATTTATTTACGGCATTAATTGTTTGTTGTCTACGACTTATAATTCTTTGCGTTACACAGCCAATCAACAAATAAATCTTCTTTCCAGTACGACAAAGAATCGAACGAAATAATCGATACCAATGCCTCATCCCTTGGGCGGGTCAGTTCGACCCTGTTGGTGTCCCGCGCGGGGCCGCGCGTGAAGTACACGTGCCTTGTTGTGTCGGGGCCCTCCACGGTGCGGGCCTCTACTGTTGTGTACAGTGATGGTATGTATTATAAGCACTAATAATAATAATAAATAAATGTGTGCGTGTATTTGTGTACACACGTAGGAAGTGGAACTTCTTTATGACCTTAAAAATGTCACGAGTATGGCGTAACGCAAAAATGTCACGCGTACGGCGTAACGCAAAAATGTTACACTGAATTTTTGTCCAGCCCCGATTTAAAGAAGTTTCACTTCAATAAATAAATATTATAGGACATTATTACACAAATCGACCTAGTCCCACAGTAAGCTCAATTAAGGCTTGTGTTGTGGGTACTAGGCGACGATAAATATAATATTTAATAAATACATATATATAGATAACACCCAGACCCAAGAACAAATAATTGAGTTCATCACACAAATATTTGCCCTGACCGGGGATCGAACCCGGGACCGTCGGCTCAGTAGGCAGTTACTTTACCACTGCGCCAACCGCGTCGTCAAATTATAAGCACTAATAATAATACGGATGAATATGAAGTAAATAAAATAAATCACATCTAAGTGATAAGAATAAGCTACAAATTATGTATTTTGCTTTGCTAACATTACATGAGTAGTATTGTTACATAACATAAGTTTCCCATGTATAGTTTTATTAAAAATTAAAAAGTAATAAATAAATAAAATGAAAAAGGACTCGTGTGCCGCGTTCACGTGTCAGAAGTGAAACTTCTTTGGCAACATTCAAAGATACCAAAATTGTCGCCTTACTCCATGACGTGACGGTATTCCCATAACGCGCCGTTCCAAGTTTACTCTCAACACGTCTGAAGAAGTTTCACTTCAATAAATAAACACGAGTATAATGAAACAGTTTTATTTAAACTTACGTAATATGTACATACGTATACAATAAAATACAAGAATTTGAAATTATTACTTTATGTAATACATATAATATAAGATTACAAAACTAAAACTCTATAAATCGTTTTTAAAAAATACGCTTTCCTTGATTACCCATACATCAATCGATAGCCTTGAATTATAATGTACAGAATACACAAAAACATTAAGCAGACGTTAGAAAGCTTCACATATTTTACTAAACCTTTCCACTCCCCACTAGATGGCAGCACAGAGCTATCAGAGCGTTCCAAACTGGTCCCACTAGCGCCACGCATTCTCGTTTCATACAAAGTTATCGTGGACATAATTGGAACGAACGTGGCGCTTTAGTTTAATTACTTACCCCGATATTATTTCTGTATACACGCTTTAGCTTACCCACAAATTATACTACATTTTTTAGCCAAAATACAAATTTCTTTATAATATTTACGCTCTTTTAATATTATTAAAGAATATTAACATTAACAACAACATTAACACAACCACTAAATCTAACTCTTTCTACTCCCCACTAGATGGCAGCACAGAGCTATCAGAGCGTTCCAAACTGGTCCCACTAGCGCCACGCATTCTCGTTTCATACAAAGTGTTCGTGGACATAATTGGAACTAATGTCGCGTTGCCGTGCCGCGTGCGGGGACATCCAAGGCCTAATGTGGTCTGGAAGGATAATAATGGAAAAGTTGTTAAGAATGATCAGAGGATGAAGGTAATTTTTATGTTTATTTTTAGCGGTTTTAAGCGAAATCTTATTGAAGTGAAAACTTCTTTAGCGGCGTTGAGCACTTTTTCTGTAATGGGTATAAAACCTTAAACTCGCGTCAGGACACGTGACCTGATCGAAAAAGCGTAAGACGGATACCATTCCAAAATATCAAACATGCTCAACGTTAATAATCAAGTTTTCACTTCTGCCGGCACTCCCCCAGTGCAACCCGTCTTTTTTTATATTATAGAATTACTCAATAACATAATAAGACTGTGTATCTCTGATGGACCTATTCCATATAATCTTGGCGAAAATGTTATAAGCATAATCTAAGATAATAATAATTAATAATCGTAATTTTTTACCTAAATAAGCTTCTAATAAACTTACCGTAAATAATGGTTGATTATATTTTAGAGATTAATTATATCATAATATTATACTCAGGTAGATTAGAAGTCCTTACCTAATTACAACTTTACTCTTTGTAAAGTAAACTTAAGGGTATAAAATTATTCTTAGAACTAATTAATAACTGAACTCACCTACATTTAAAAAAAATATAATTGTTCCTATTATTTATTTCTAAGGAAAACAATATCATTTCAATATTTAAACCAACACGTCACAATTGTTGAAGTTCTGCAACTCGTCACTAGATGGCGCTGAAATAAAATGTGTTTATTAACCAAATAATATGATGAATAAATTGCATTAAAAACGTAATTTCTAAATATTACATATTAGTCCGCCCCAGCTTCGCCCGTGGTACTTGTGTTTTGTTTAAACTATCCTATCTCCCAAGTTGGATCGAACTGCACATGGTGTGCGAATTTTATTATAATCGGTTAAGTGGTTTAGGAGTCCATTGAGGACAAACATTGTGACACGAGATTTATATATATTAAGATTATAAGTATTATATATTATATTTTATCCCCAGGTGCTCCGTTCAGGCGAGCTAGTGATAGCGGGGCTCCTCTGGGAAGACATGGGCGAGTTTAGTTGTCACGCCAGTAATATATTTGGTTCCGCTGAAATTAAAACCTTCGTTTATCCGGCTCGAGTAAGTTTTTATGTTTTTTGTCTGATTTTAAAGTTATTATTTGACGTTAGAGGCCAGAGGTCGTGGGTTCGATTCCCACCCGGGGCAAATATTAGTGTGATGAACATAAATGTTTGCTCTGTGCCTGGGTGTTAATTATCTATATAATTATGTAGGTATTTTAAATATTATAATTGTGTATTCTATATATATGTATGTTTATCACACTTATCAGCCATCTGGTTTCCATAACACAAGCGAAAGCTTAGTATGGGATCAGATCGTGCCGTGTGTGAAAATTGTCCTGAAATAATTATTTATTTATTTATTTTTATGACTTATAGTAAAAATCAATGATCTAATTAACTCTTTTACATTTTGTAATTAAAACAGACGTTGTGAATGTTGTTATTTTATATTCCTATTTTTATGTCGTTTTTTAAGGTTCGTAGCAATTAAAAAAAAATACAATTTAATGTAATATGTTATATGTAATATTGTATTGATAAGCCTACAATTGCGAAAGTTTCATTTTAATAAATTAAATACTTTCCATGCTTTCTTTCGCGTGTAATTTCAAATTCTTTAGTTTTTATTTACATTGCTACCAATATTTTAAAGTCTTAAAGTCTGTTTCTCTAATATTATCTCAAAATCTCCTGAACGGATTTAATAAAACCTAACAGTTTACCTGCATTGAGATTTGATTTGATTGAACACTTAATAAATCGCTACTTACTACTACTAATATAATTAATGCGAAAGTAACTGTGTCTGTCTGTCTGTTACGCTTTCCCGCTTAAACCTCTCAACCGATTTTGATGAAACTTGGCACAGACAATCTTTAGACCCTGAGAAAGAACATAGGCTACCTTTTATCTAAACACCAAGCGGGCGAAGCCGCGGGCGGAAGCTAGTACTAAATAAAATTTAATTAAAAAATACCTGTCTTTTAAACGTTTATTATATGAAGATACCTTTATTTCAGCCGGACGACAAAGATGGATAATGCTGAAGCAAAACAAAGCAAGTTTACTTAACACGATGTTCCTGTTACTTATAAGAGCTCTTCACACGAACGGCGAAACGCTGCGTTTTTTATATTTATTTTTATTGTTTTTTAGACGAATCTTCCTAGAATTTTACACATTTGTATTTTATGGAATATGTAATATTGTATTTATGTAAATATTTCTGACCAATAGTATTGTAAAATTAAAAGAAATACAATAAGAAAAATGATGTTCAATATGAAATGAAAATGCCGTTTAAAAGTATTTGTATTATTGGTTCTAAGTAAATCTGTTACAACTTAAACTTACTTAGAACAAATATGTAGGTTTTGGTTTATTCAAGTAATATAGGATTTTATCAATATTGTGACATACAGTACAAAAACCTATCTATGTAGTACTTACTACTTACATATAATTAAAACGTGTGTTAAAATGTGTATCAAAATCAATTATTTTGTTGCTATTTCTTTTTGAATATTCAAAATTATATTTTTAACGTAGTCCATTTTTTTTATATTTTTCACTCATTACAAACTGTATACCACCACGTCTTACTTTAGTCTATCGAAATGTTAAAATCCATCAAAATCGGTTCAGCCGTTCTGTTGTTATAACCCAACATACTGTCGCATTTATTTTAATATAAACTTGGTGCGGCTGGTCCCGCCTATAGAGGCTTCAAATTTTTTGCCTTTAAATATATAAAATTGTTAAAATAGTAATAATTATGTAAAAGATATGTTTTATTGTGATCTTTAATACTTATGTAGGACTGTGATTGAAATAAATACATTTGAACGGATTGTGTTGTTTTTATTGTACCTACCTACTTCAACTATCACTACCTACACATCATCACTACATAGTATAAAACAAAGTCGCTTTCTCTGTCCCTATGTCCCTATGTATGCTTAAATCTTTAAAACTCCGCAACGGATTTTGATGCGGTTTTTTTTAATAGATAGAGTGATTCAAGAGGAAGGTTTTAGTATATAATTTATTAGGTTTTAGACAAAGCGGGCGAAGCCGCGGGCGGAAAGCTAGTACATCATAAAGTATCATCTATAGTAATATTATAAAGCTGAAGAGTTTGTGTGTATGTTTGTTTGTTTGAACGCGCTAATCTCAGGAACAACTGGTCCGATTTGTAAAATTCTTTCGGTGTTAGATAGCCCATTTATCGAGGAAGGCTATAGGCTATATATCGTCACGCTAAGACCAACGGTTTTACCCGCATTGCTACGCTCATATTGATCTTAGCGTGATGGTAGGTATAGGTATATGCCTATAGCCTTTCTCGATAATTAATGGTTTATCTAACAGTGAAATAATTTTTCAAATCGGATCCGCGGTTCTTGAGATCAGCGGGTTCAACCAAACAAACTTGTCAGCTTAATGATATTAGTATTGGTTATAGAATATAATCTTATAATATAAAAAAGAAAAAGCGGCCAAGTGCGAGTCGGGCTCGCGCACAAAGGGTTCCGTAGCAGCAAATATAATAAATTACAGTTAAATCAACCTATCTCAAAAACTATAAGAGATACTTTGATCAAACCAAAAATCGTTGAAAGAGTTAATTAGCATGCATCACCTCTATTTTTTTTAGAATTTTATACCCCGTAGTTATAAAAATAGAGGGGGGGGGACATACTTTTTACGACTTTGAGAGCTGATATCTCAAAAACCGTTCACTTTAAGAAAAATGTTTTTTAGAAAACTTTATATCATTTTAAAAGACCTTTCCATTGATACCCCACACGGGTATGTACATCGAAAAAAAAAATTTCATCCCTCAGTTACATGTATGGGGGGCCCCACCCCCAATTCTTTTTTTTACTATTTAGTGTCATATTTTTGTAGCGGTTC
This sequence comes from Colias philodice, assembly GCF_061535455.1. Taxonomy (NCBI): domain Eukaryota; kingdom Metazoa; phylum Arthropoda; class Insecta; order Lepidoptera; family Pieridae; genus Colias; species Colias philodice. Next base: position 819,118 of record NC_143112.1, read on the forward strand.
ATACAACACATATTCCCATCAAATTTCATCACTGTAGTACTTATAGTTTCCGAGTAAATCGGCTGTGACAGACGGACAGACGGACAGACGGACAGACGGACATGACGAAACTATAAGGGTTCCGTTTTTGCCATTTTGGCTACGGAACCCTAAAAATGAATCGCAAAATGTGTTGGTAAGCGCATAACTCGAGAACGGGTGGACCGATTTCGATAATTCTTTTTTTATTATATTCCTTGAAGTACCAGGATGGTTCTTATGTAGAGAAAACATAAATTATATGTACCACGGGCGAAGCCGGGGCGGACCGCTAGTATATAATATTTGTTTAGATTAAATGGTCAATTAAACTCTAGATATGTAGGTTTACACGGATCCACTTAGTTTCTAAGTTACGACCTAAATATTTGCACCTGTCAAAGTGTAAACGAACCAATGATTTATAACATAAGTTGAAATATTAATTTGCATGTTGTATGTAAGTTATGTAAGTGGTCATTTTGCAAAGTTACTAGAAGTAAAAATATGAAATTGTGTTTTTATTTAAAATAACCCATCTCATTCATTCGTACTTACTACTTATATATCTAATAATAAAATAATTAACAAAATCCTTACCGCCTATAGAGGTATTAAGTCAGAAATAAACCTTTAAATGCGAGGCACTAGCTATCAAATCCATACTAATATTATAAATGCGAAAGTAACTCTGTCTGTCTGTCTGTTACTCAATCACGCCTAAACTACTGAACCAATTTTCATGAAATTTGGTATGGAGATATTTTGATACCCGAGAAAAGACATAGGCTACTTTTTATCCCGGGAAAATGACGCAATCCTGGAAATCCCACGGAAACGGGAACTATGCGGGTTTTTCTTTGATTGCGCGGGCGAAGCCGCGGGCGGAAACCTAGTAAAATAATAATTATCAAAATCGGTCCGTCGAAAGTACAGAGGTTAAAACCTAAAAAAGAACGTGTGTGTTAAGCACACGTGTCAGAAGTGAAACTTCTTTGGCAAGATTCAAAGATACCAAAACCGTCGCCTTACTCCATGACGTGACAGTCTTGCCATGACGTGACCGTAAAAATTTTCTCTAAACGCGGTTAAAGAAATTTCACTTAAAAAATTCAGTTTAATTGAGAAATTCATCCTTTTTTTAAGTAGGTTGGAAATATCAAAATGCGATAGTTTCAAGGGAAATATGTTTTAAATTCATAAAATTACAATATCTTAACGGATGTGAATGAAATCTCAGAATATTTGAATAACCTATTTGCAATAATATGTAAAACTACTGCTCTAATTTTGATGATATTTCTTTGTGTTCAAGTTTATTTGGCAAGTTACTTTTTCTTTAAAATTATACTATCTTAATATTATAAAGAGGAAAGGTTTGTACCTATGTATGTATGTATGGTTTTCACGCATAAACTACTGGACCGATTTTGATGAGATTTGGTACAGATAATCTTTAGACCGTGAGAAATAACATAGGCTACCTTTTATTGCGAAATATGTACCACGGGCGAAGCCGGGGCGGACAGCTAGTTTGAAATAAAGCTGAACCGTTAAAAGTTGTTCTGCCAAGACATATGAAAAATAAGTATATATTGCGACCAATTTTCAGACCATCCATAATCCAGATCCATATGTATATAAATTTTCATCAAATAGGTCCAATGGTCCAATTGTTACCGAAGTATTACAACAAAATAGTTGAATCAAAATTATTTCTTTGCAAGATACTATTCTACTCTTCTTTTAATAGGATTCTAATAAAAAAAAATTGAACTCAAGTCTCAAGAACGTAAATATGTACCACGGGCGAAGCCGGGGCGAACCGTATGCTAGTGCTTTATGATTTTATATAATGAGAAAAAATTTAAAAGATCCAAAATATTCGATCTAATTCTGCCTCGTGATCAATTTCTTTTCTTTAAAAATAATCTCTCTCTTTTTGATCCTAATTTAATCATAATATACAGTTGGGCTTTTTCTATAATTTATATGTGTTGCAATGGAGAATGTATTGGTTCGAATCGTGCTAGGCGATTACTGTAGTCACGAATCTTACTGAATATTAATATACTAATTTTGCGTTACACTTTTCGTTATAACATGTAACTTGGTAGTTTTAATGGTTCCAGGTTCGATGCTTGTCGTAATTATTAATATTTAAAGAGACTCCAACTATGACATCTAATCTAATATCTAATATTTCTAATATTATAATATATTATAAAGGCGAAAGTTTGTAAGGATGTATGGATGTATGGATGTATGGATGTTTGTTACTCTTTCACGTAAAAACTACTGAACCGATTACAATGAAATTTAGCACACATATAGAGGGTAACTTGGATTAACACATAGGATAGTTTTTATCCCGGAAATCCCACGGGAACGGGAACTATGCGGGTTTTCCTTTGCAAACGCGGGCGAAGCCGCGGGCGGAAATCTAGTTATTATAATAATTAAATAAATTAGCAACTCAATACAAATAATAGGACATACTAAATAAAGAAACGTCATCTACGTTACTATAAAAAAAAACAAATAGGTGGTTCATTTTCAACAGATTTATCTCAAAATATTTTTTTAAATAACGTATGCTAGGATTGGTATAACAGATAACTTATTAAAACTCACACATAAATCGCTGATTAGATCTTGATGTAATTTTAGCCTTAAGATAGATTCTAGTCTCGATTAGAGCAACTTGTCTATTCAAAGTGATGAGTTAACGCCCAGAATTTCATCAATATTACTTGATTATGAAATCACAATTTGTAATTACATTTAAAATATAAGCCTATTTTACATTGTATAAGCCTTTCTAGTAACTTAATTATGAGTAGGTTACCCTTTACCCTACTAATATTATAAATGCGAAAGTTAGTTTTTGAGGATGGATGTTTGTTACTCTTTCACGCAAATACTCCTGAACCGATTACAATGAAATTTGGTATGTAGGTAGCTGAAGACCCAGAATAAGACATGGCTACTTTTTATCCCAAAATACTTGGATAACGCGGGCAAAACCGCGGTCGGAAGTCTAGTTAATAAATGAATTGACTACGTACTATCACAAATTCTATATTTTATTAAGATGTCTCTCAAAATATACGAAATAACTATTACATTTCGACTTCGCATATTATCGTTAATTCATAATAAATTACTTGTATAAATTGAATCCTAAAAGCTTAATATCTAAAATCTAGACAGCTTAGGGCTCTTACACTTGAATGGACACATCTAAATCAATTGATAAATGGCTATTCAGAATACTTTACCGATGAAAACATATTTGCAATGTACTTAAAATTTAAGTTTGAGTTTCTTATGACTTATGAGCATCAAAAGCATGTTTCATATGCCATTTTTAGGATATTTCTATATAAGATAAGATATTACGATCGTATTACACATACAGACAAAATTATATAAAACAAAAACAACGTTTTTATTTAAATTTGATTTGTGGAACATTTTAAGTTGGTAGTACCTAAGTTTACAATCCAAAGAAATTTGTATAGATATATCGCTCAAAAATTTATAAAATTTATTGCTTGAACCTTTTTTTTTGGTAACGGGGAGGAAATCTTCAAAAGATTCAAAAGATTTCCCCTTTTGGGGGAAAAAGAGAGCATGTGGGACGGGCCACTAAAACCTCCTCGACGGCCAAACCCAAAGCATGGTAGCGGGGACTCCGGGATCTCTCGTAGAACGCACCAGAGCTATTGCTTTAACCTATATTTCGAAGTAATTTAGCAGGTATTTAGGATTGAATTCACGTTATAATATCACGTTATTGTAATTACCAAAAATTACATACCTAACAACACATAAATTTCACTTTCCAAGTTTTTATTTCATAGTCAAAATTCACACAACAAAAAACAAACAAACAGATACTTTATACTATTAACTATTATTTAACAAACACATTTTAATAAAACCAATTGATTGTAACAAAAGATAGTCGATCGTGCCACAATAATCTAACATGATCTATACTTTAATCTCAATAATATAAATTAGATTTTAACATAACTAAAACTAAACGTCAAGTTTTTTTACATGATATCCTACTAATATTATAAATGCGAAAGTATGTAGGTATGTTTGTTTGTTTGTTTCTCCTTCACGCCAAAACTGCTGAACTGATTTTCATGAAATTTGGCACACACATACTTACTATTTTTATAATTAACTTAGTATTTTTATAATTAGGAAAGTAGCAAAGGAAAGTTTTTATCCCGATAATCCCACGGGAACGGGAACTACGCGCGTTTTCTTTGACTATGCGGGCGAATCTGCGGCCGAAAATTTAAAATTGTATTTAATGAAATTAAATCATAATAGTTAAATAAATACTCCATCTTAATTATATAACCTGTCCAATCAATCATCGTATTACATAAGACACATTACTAATTAATATTTAATACGATATTCAATGGCAAAAAACTTAACTTTTAAACTATAAAGGTTGTTACACACCATCCATCTAATAAAATTATAATCTTCTTTATCGTACCTACTAAAAATTAAAGCTGATAAATGTATCTAGCAAAAAATAAACAAGTACCTAGGTAATATTTATTTATTTGTTAGTTAGTTATATACGTATGAATATTTTATGTACGCAACTACAATATTTACTTTTATTTGAAGAAAAGCAGTTTAAATATAGGTAATATAAAAAAATGAATTTGTTAATTTAAAATCTCAACACCCATACGTGTACATAGCAATACATAGGTAACGAAAAGGGCCAAAACTTGTCTTGATAAGTCAAAATAATCTATACTAATATAATGAAGCTGAAGAGTTTTCATTATTTGAACGCGCTAATCTTAAGAACTACTGGTCCGATTTGAAAAATTATTTCAGTGTTGGATAGCCCATTTATCGAGGAAGGCTATAGGTTATATATCATCACTCTAAGACCAACAATAGCGGAGCAATGCGGGTGATACCGCGGAGCGCGGCTAGTTTAATAATATGGATAATCGACGAGCACCTTAACTCATAGGTACTCAAAACCTGACTAAGCTGTCGAATCGTGCGCATCGAAATTAGGATCACTGTGTCGTGATTGGTCCAAATTATAACAATACTTAATTAAGTTATAAGTATTGCAAACAATAATTGACGAAACGATGACATTCAGTCTGTTTTCAAAATCATAAACTGTATGAACGTTTAGATTTTGTGAAACTTATTACATCTTAAATAAATATTTTTGGGAAAGTAGGAATAGGTATTCAAAAAACAATTTATCAACTTTTATTGATCACAACTTACATTATATCTGCGATGAAAATTATATTTTATACAGTTGATTCAATGTTTGTGTGTTTTTACAAAACTTATGTTTAACTATATGTGCGTAATACATATATCTCGATGATTACCAGTGTGTTTTTATCACCTTACTTCCAAACCTAAAGTTATTTTTATTCAGTATAAAACTTTCATTTCATTCAATATAAAATTTAATATTTTGTCATTTTATTTATTTCAAACCTCCTCAGCTTATAACTTAAAAACATGATCGATACATATCGACGAAGCTTACAAGAGATTGGCAAACCAATACGTGTTTAGAAATTATACTAGTAATCTACATTTTAGAAGCTAGGTAACTAAATAATTTAGTACTAGCCGTGCCCCGCGGTTTTACCCGCACTGCTCCGCTCCTGTTGGTCATGATATATAAGCCTATAAATAGCCTTCCTCGATAAATGGGCTATTTAACACCCAAAGCATTTTTCAAATCGGACCAGCTTCTACTCGCCTGAGATTAGCGCGTTCAAACAAACAAACAAACAAACTCTTCAGCTTTGTAATATTATCTAAAAAATAAGTAAAGATTTACGCAAGCATTAGGTATACCTTTAAATTATATTAAAAATGTTAAATGGTAGTTATTCAAAGGAGATTTATTCATTTTTTAGGGTTCTGTTTAGTAGGTATATCAATTATTATTGTTTTAAAATAAATCATTGGAAATTATGGACAATCTTATCAATCTACAAACCATAGTCTATTTTATCAAAGTAAACGGAATAACATCCACATTGGATCATGTTGTCCCGTCCGATTAGGGCCCTTCTGGCCTCCTCCACTCAAGCGACAGCCCAAGCCGAGGTTCGAGATCCCCGTCAAGGGGGGACGCCCTTGTGCATGTCGCTACCAGGGTGAACCTGCAGTTCACCCCCGCGTCCGCGTTAAAATGTAGAAGCCCTTCTAGCTAACATTGAGAGACACCACACAAAAAAAAATGGATCATGTTGTCACTATATTATCATGTACATCAAATTTTTGAGAAAATCTCATATTCTTTCTTCTTAGCTTTCACAGGCAAGTAGTTTCTGAGATTAGTGCTTTCAAACAAAGTACAGCTTTACATAATTATATTATTAGTATAGAAGTATTATTATATAACTGATACATATGTACTAATAAAAAAACTCCTTATTACTTTTAATGAAACTGTTTCAACACAAAGTTAAAAACTACTTTCATGGTTTACATTCTAACTGCTCCCGTGCGAAATCGGGCCGTGTAGCTAGTTTAAAATACACAACAAAATTTGCAAATCATTCATCAAATTGAATTAGTATTAGCTTGTAATAAAAACCGGCCAAGTGCGAGTCGGACTCGCGCACGAAGGGTTCCGTACTATGGGGATAATATTTTTAATTTTATTTTTCAATTTTTAGTATTAATTGTTGTTATAGCGGCAACGGAAAAACATCATTTGTGGTAAATTTCAGCTTTCAATCTATGACGGTTTATGAGATACAGCCTAGAGACAGACAGACAGACTACGAAGTCTCAATAATAGGGTTTTTTACCCTTTCAGTACGGAACCCTAATAGGAGTTATACCTATGTTTATGCAATACTGTATCGATATCGATGTAATTTCTAAGAACAACCGTACATAGCATCGGTATTTTTATGGCGACCTTGCTCCGAATTTATCGATGGATTGTCATATCGATAAACTAGTGATGTTCTTGCCTTTTACGGTGGAACCTAAATAGTGATGAGTAGTTATAATATGACTTTATGTGTTTAGAATTTAAATTAATATGATATTATGTAAATTAAACATGAAATTTAAAAAGTCGTCTTGCATTAAATTTATGAAATTTTGTATGTATTTTAGTAGATACTAGCGGTCTGCCCCGGCTTCGCCCGTGTTAGGTACATGTTTACGTTTCCTCTCCATTAGAACCATCCTAGTACTTCAAGGAAAATTATTATAAAAAAAGAATTAACTAAATCGGTTCAGCCGTTCTCGAGTTTTGCGCTTACCAACACATTTAGCGATTCATTTTTATTATAATATAGATTATTATCAAACTTTCATCCCCTATTTCAACGTATTAGGGGTATGACAAAAATGTAGTTAAACATGCGCCTCTAGGTAACTATTTTCATTTCAAAAATTATCCAATTCGGTACATTGGTTTAGTCGTAAAAGCATTAGATATATTTTCGTATTTATAATATTCATATGATAGGTTTCAAGCAATAAGTTTTAAAATAAAGATAAATCTACAATAGTAGCAAATTTATATGTAACAACAGATTACCGAATACTTCACTAATATAATATTCGTACCAAACTATTGAATTGGCACAATTAAATTATATTTTGCGTAACATTGGATAATCAATCGTGATGTGCTGAGTAATTGGACCGAATTCAATCGAGTTTATTATTATTGTAATATGTACTTGATAAATAATAGGCTTAAAATAAGTTGTTACACTTTGTAAATTGGGCCAAAGTTTTTGAGGTTTGTAATTTTCGGCATTATTTGGGTCGGTGTTTTTAAATAAACATTACTCTTCACATAATTAGGTTTTATAAGGTTTTCGACACAAACTACTAAATTTAGCTAGCATAATATAATATTCTGCATTTCTCAAAGTTTAAAACATCTACAATTTGGGTCATACGTGCAATTATGTCTAAACTTATAACTGTACTAGCTTTCCGCCCGCGGCTTCGCCTTCGCTTTCAAAGAAAAACCCGCATACTTCCCTTTCCCGTGGTATTTCCGGGATAAAACCTATCCTATGTGTTAATCCAAGTTACCCTCTATAAGTGTGCTAAATTTCATTGTAATCGATTCTATACTATTTGCGTGAAAGAGTAACAAATATACATACACGTACACATACATCCATCCTCACATACTTTCCCATTTATAATATTAAAATTATTAGTAGGAAGGATAATAAGTAGAAGAGGATAGAATTAAAACATCTTTGTAATAGACATTAAAGATTAATCGTATTTTCCTTATTATTGTTATGTCGGCTCTTCCCTTTTATTAAAACGTATTATAACGTATAACGTATTATTAACTTGTGCGGTGTTCCCGAATGGTTACAATCTGGGGACCTTTAAGAAGAGAGCGTATTCCTATCTAAAAGGCCGGCAACACACTCACAATGTCCCCGGCGTTGTGGGTGCTCATGGGCGACGCTGACCGCTTACCATCAGTTGTCGCGTCTGCTCTGTTGCCTCCTCTCTCATAAAAAAAAAAAAAAAAGTGGACCTATTTAGTAATAGACAAGTAACATACTAAATTAAATAGTTTGACTTACATAAACTACACCTGTACAGTATAGAATATAATAATATGTACCTAATATACAATGTAATAAGAATCTCTTCATGTTCCTCCATAAGTATGATTTAGGTAATCAAGATACTATATATTTAAGTAAATTAATATTTAATATCAATAATATCTCCCTTTCATGGTGCCCTTCCAAGTTAGTAAAATAGTAATTATTATCTATAGCTGTTAGTGCATATAAAATAAAGCTGAAGAGTTTGTTTGTTTGCACTCGCTAATCTCAGGAACCACGGTTCTGATTTGAAAATTTTGTATCTTATAAGGTTGGGTCGCCTAAGATCGGATGTGACATAAGATCGGATGCATGGAATAACTTGCAAACTAGGCAATATTCTCTACTGCTGCCAACACTACTAGATCCGCCATTTTGTTCTGCCCCTCTCTTCACTTTGCGGCCGGCCAGGCAAAACTTCTTTGTCAAATTTTTTAGGAATTTCCTGACCCAATCATTGATGCTCAATGTATGGACGTAAGTCCAGATGTTTTCCTAATGTGAACTTTATTATTAAACGCATAAAAGTGAAGATACTACATAGTCCGATCTTCGGCCGAACTGTTATATAATTTGCTTAGATAGATAGCATCTACGCAAACCAAAAAATTAGGGGTTAAACAATATTTTTTTGTCATCAATTTACAGTTGACCGCAACAGAAAAACGACATCGAATCATGAGAAATAAAATAAAAAATACAATACGTATAAAATTTTCGGCAAATGCGTCCGATCTTAGCCGACCCAACTATAACAAATACAAAATTTAAAAAAAATTAAAAAAGTCGCTTCCCGCCTCTGTCTGTAGGTATGTACGTATGCTATAGTCTTTAAAACAACACAACGGATTTTGAAACAGTTTATAGCTGACTCTACCACTCCATCTATTTAAAAAACCGCATCAAAATCCGTTATGTAGTTATAAATATAGAGACATAGGGACAGAGAAAGCGACTTTGTTATAAACTATGTAGTGATTAAGTTGGTAAAACAAACAACACACGGACAAAGCGGGTAAAACCGCAGGGCAAAGCTATGGTAAATAAGCAAGGTCACATGCATGCAAAGCTGTCGGAATGCAAAATGATTGATTCCGGTGCAAATGATACGGTTTTGTAACTCGCCGGCCAAATCGATATTTGCATATTGCAACTCCTTTCCCTTTATGTTATTTATAATATGGATAAATGTATCGTTTAACTGTGTTATAGGTTTTCTTGCCAATTTGCTGTATAAGCACAATATACAGATACAACCAGTAGGGAAACTTCATACAAGCAAGCGTGTTTACGAGAATCGTAAGGGTATTTATGACAATTGACAGATATAAGAATACCCTTACGCTTCTCGTAAACATGCTTGCTTGTGTGCGTGAGCCATTTCGAACGTTTGTATGAAGTTTCCCTACTGTACCTATGTATCTGTATATTGTGGTATAAGCGACTTTTCAAATTGGTGGTACTTTAAAAAATGACTATGCATAAGCACTTTTAAAAGTGCAAAGCAACAAGCACCACAACTTAAGTTTTAAATTTGATTTTTTTTCAAAGCTTCATATCCTTCTTAGTTCTTATATGCAAATTTACCCATATTAAGGAACCAACCTCCTTACCCCTCTAAGCTCATTCTTAATGTGCCTATAATGAATTTTTTTCCACAAATTCATGTAGGTACACAATACAGATTTTCTATAATAATTTTAATAAATAATATAATCGTAAATTAGGTATACATAATATAGTTTAATGTAAAATAATACTCAATGGATTAATTATTTAAATCTAATTATTATCTACTAATCTAACTTTGAAAGTAGATATGTACAATAATAGTACAAAGTACACACCAACATTCATTCTTAGTAAGTATCAAAAGCTTATTGTGTCAATATTGTTAAGTAATATTTGTGTACCTAAGGTTCGGCAATTGGGCAATATAATAGAACCTGTACCAAACAGGTTCTATTATACAAATTAATAATAAAATAATTTATTTAAAACAAATAAGTTAACTAAACGGTGAAGGAAAACATCGTGAGGAAACTGACATGTCGAAGAATCAAAAGTTCGATGACATGTGACATCTGCCCGCACTTGGCCAGCGTGGTGGATTATGGCCTGTGCCCTCATAGGCCCGTGTCCCAGCAGTGGGAACCGTATATGGGCTGATGATGATGATGAAGTTATCTTATGTGTTCTTAATCCGGAAAGGGGAACCGTGTTATCCTTATGTACCTAAACGCGAGCAAAACTAGTATAAAAATATGTTATCCGTATGTATAGATTCAAGAGCTTATTTTTCTACAAAAGTTCAAAGGAAATGAAAAATATTGATTAATTGAAAGAGACTAGATTTGATTTTATGTTTGTTCTTTTATTATACAGTCTTAATCAAAAATTACTAAATCGAATTTATTTTACAATTAAAATATCGAGAAACACAGGGCTTTTCATTTTTCATTTTATTTCTTACTAGCTTTCCGCCCGCGGCTTCACCCGCTTTGTCTAAAACGTAATAAATTATATACTAAAACCTTCCTTTTGAATCACTCTATCTATTAAAAAAAACCGCATCAAAATCCGTTGCGTAGTTTTAAAGATTTAAGCATACATAGGGACATAGGGACAGAGAAAGCGACTTTGTTTTATACTATGTAGTGATTCCGAGTTAAATCAGAGCAAAGCCAGGACGTATAGCTAGTAATTTATATACCTAACAAAAAAAGTTATCCTAAAAGTTTAGGATCCGAACAAAACCACGCAAAAAAAGCTAGTCAATAATAAGGCCATAATTCAATAAAACTGACTAATAAACAAATTAAAATCACCTGCAATCACATATTTTATACAAATAAATCGCACTTGCTCAACACTGATAAATCAATTAAAGCAGCGAGCGCCGCGGGCGATCACTAGTCATAATAAATTGTATGTTGGTCAAAAACTTGTGGAGCACGCTTCGCCGTTTTGGGCTTTTGCGATTGTAAAGTATTGTGGTGGAAGGCACTCTACTTTGTATATTATTAAATTTGTTACTTGGCAAATTACTTTCGAACCGATGTATCGTATATAATGCCATTGAAAAATGCTTCTAAAAAGTGTATTTTCAAAATGTAACATAATCTAAATTGAAGGTTTTAATAAGTGAAAGAAGGGTAACTTGCTTTTATTTTGGGCTTCTACCTACAAACAAAGGCTTAGATTTTACTGAGTTAAAACGTTTTTTTTATACATAACTAAAAGAAAATGTAATATTGCAGTCCATGGCTATTAAAATAATATTTCCCAATGCACATTACATTCATTCTAGTATTTGCCTAAGTTATAATAATTCCAAATCAAATTACTCTTAGTTCCAACCACAGATCACAGAAACTAAAGGTCCCAACCATAAGAATAGTGTCATAGAATTGCAATATTTATAATACACTAGCCTTCCGCCCGCGGCTTCGCCCGCGTTTTCAAAGAAAATCCCGTTCCCATAGGATTTCCGGGATAAAACCTATCCTATGTCCTTTCTCGGATATCAAAATATCTCCATACCAAATTTCATGCAAATTGGTTCAGTGGTTTAGGCGTGATTGAGTAACAGACAGACAGACAGAGTTACTTAGTACAGAGTTATTTATAATATTAGTATGGATTAATAGTTTCAAGTCATTATAAAAATGCAATATCCATACTTCATTTATCCATATTAAAAATATTTTAAGTAGAGCATTCTTCACACAATATATATCAGGAGATGCGCTCACGCACGCCTAACGAGTTAAGATTTAGTATATAAGTCTCCGAACGGTATCGGATCATCATTCCAATATCATCTCTTATACATACATCTCTTAAACATACAGAATACAGTGATTTCGACGTTTTAAAGGTAATAATAATTGGGAATATAAGTAAGTAAGGTTATAACTTAATCTAGATAACTGAAAAAAATCTAAGTTTGTTAGGTCTATCTTATTTTTCAAATTTCCTGTGTTAGAAAGAGTATGTTTCTCTAATTTTATTTTTTCTGAGTATTCATAGGTCATCTAATAAAGCTAGATCCTAGCATAACGTTCTATCATTCTTTGAAGTTCAAAAAAGTTAAGAGTATTTTCAATTAATTAATTTGCAATATACCTACATATTATATCAATAATAATTTATTTTTCTTTGTATCTTGAGCCTTAATTTAAAATAGTGTTAAATGCGATAAAATTTCTAATTTTTAAATGTCTGTCTGTCATTGTGTAGGCACCCTACAAATAAACATGAATGCTTATACTTACAAATATTAATTTTGATTATTAAAATAATAATATTTTAATTATTTAATAGGATAAATCAGGATCGAAGCAGTCATGAAGGTAAATATAATTTTCTAACTTATTATCAACACAATCTATCTGCAAGCAAAATTTCATCGAAATGTGCACAGCAATTCTACTATTTACTATAAAATATTTTTATTTAAATTGAGAAATATTATCATTTTTGTTCTTATTTTCAGTTATTCTTGGTTGGTGTATTATTTGCTGTGTCAGCATTTGCTGAACCACCAGTTAATAACAGGTGATTATGTTTTTTTTATGTATATTTGTTTATCCATCAATCCGAAAATTGAACTCTACAAATTTAACTTACAAGTCTTTTTACCTTTTTTTAATAACCAATAAAAAAAACATAACGTAGGTATAATTATGAAAGTTGAAAAAAAACTACATATCTATTTTTTATTCTATTATATCATTGATCGTCTATTTTAGAGGTGCAAACAAACATACATACAATACAAACGATAAAGATTTTTTCAGGTATCTCCCTCCCTCTCAGTCTTATGGCGTTCCAGGTTTTGGAGGACAGAGACAGACAGATGCTATTTTCAGGTAAAAATTATTATTTTTCAATCATAATGTAATACCTAGTCACCTAATGTTGAAAAACATGTTTTTGTTAACACAATAGGTTTACCTAAGAAGCAAATATCTTCATTATTTCTATCTTATAGGTATTTTATTAAATTCAAATTTCAACAAAATATACTTACACAGAGAAACAAAAGCTCACACTGATTACAGTAATGTTAAAAATAAGTTACCTATCCATTTCTTAAACAATAAAATAACAAATTATATATTTTTTGTAGAAATCGTCCGTCAAGCACATACAACGCGCCGTCCCGTCGCCCCTCCTCAGAATACGGACCCCCAAACCAGATACCATCTAACCAATATGGACCCCCAAACCAGATACCTTCTAATCAATATGGACCCCCATCGCAGAGTCTGACTAACCAATACTTACCGCCGCAAAGTGCACGCCTATCGCAACCGTCTGCTCAGTATGGAACCCCTAATGGGTTTGGTTCTTCTGACTTCGGAGTTCAGTTCGTGACCCCTTCGCGAGAATACGGCGTTCCTGGATTTGGTAGAGGTAATGTTTTAATTCTTTTTACTACATTTAATCGAAACCATGAATATTAATGTAAATTCTCGTATAATAAGTCAGAATAATGCATTATTTTTAACACACTTTTATAAGTTTCACCTGTATGTTTGTGTTTGTATGTTACTGTCTCCTTTAAACTTGATTTCGACCAACTTGAAACGGACAGATTTAATTCAAACTTAGTACCTTCGCTTATCAAGGATCGGTAGAAATACAATAATTGCATATTTTATTACATCGTATTTTCAGTGTTTTTACTTTTTCATGTCTATTTATTTATTTGTAGTATCGAGCATGATGCGATTTAGGTATTCATCGGAATAAATTTATATTTTCTACATTTAACCTAACTGTGGTAATACAGGTGGTAACCGTCAATACTCTCAGAATGGCAATGGCGCCAACAACGGCTACAACAGAAACCAAAACCGTCAGTACCTTCCTCCCACGCAAGGCGGATACAACTACGATGATGGAAGCTCTGGGGTAAGGATGCTCTATTTATTCATATCATATTTATTATATTTATATCATTCATTTACGTATGATTCTTAAAACGGAATCATTTCCTATTTACTTATACCTCGCTCTATGTTAATAAATGCTCAACAGCCTGCTATACTTTTCAATAGATATTAATAGATATAAAAATATTATTTCTGCCATACTAATGAAAGGATCACAACAGCTTCGTCAATAAGGGTTCACTTTATTTAATATTACTTCTGAATCATCCAACAAAACTATTAAAAATTTCTTCTTCAATACACAAATACGAAGGTATTTGTGTTTCGTATGTTAGCGACAGCAGACAACATTAAGCGTAGTAAATATAACTGAACTTTTCACGAAATTATCTTATAATTTATATTAGGAGCCTGCAAACTACAGTTTCGAATACATGGTGAAAGACGAACCTTCCGGCAACGACTTCGGTCACCGCGAATCTCGTCAAGGAGACAGAGCCGAGGGCTTATACTATGTGCTGTTACCTGACGGCAGGAAACAAGTATGTTTTTGATATATTTATTTAAGCAGTTAAAAGAATATTATAATTGAAGCCTGGATAGTTTCTCTATGCTCTACTCTCAGAATCATTAATTTTAATGTTCATCAACATTTTATATAAAGAATTTTAATAAAAGCAAAAGAAATATATAGAAGCGACACACCGAATGTTCGGAAGTTTCAAAAAATAGCTATTCATATGTCAAAAATTATGCGAATTGAAGATTTTCATTTTGAGTTTATGATTTCTAATTAATTTCCAGACTGTCGAGTACGAAGCAGACCAAAACGGTTACAGACCGAAAATTTCCTACGAAGACACCGGTTTAGGGGTCGGGGGTTACAACAGAAACGCGCAGGCGGGGGGTTACAACCAGAAAGCTCAAGGGGGTTACCAGTACTAAATATTCTGAAATTCACTTTAAAAAATGCTAGTGTATAAATTGATCTCTCTGGAGTTTTTAAGGAATTTATTATTGTGATTTTGATTGATTTTTAAAGTGAAATGGTTAGATTTTTGAACGAATACCACCTATTATTTTTAGTAATATAAATGAAGAATTAGGAATTGTTAAAAATATTATGTAGAAATATGTACATATATAATTTGTATAAAATGCTATTGGTTTTTTACGTTTTTTAATTGTAATGTATTGTATCGTTGTTAACAAACGACTGAGGCTATGATAAACGGATTTTGATGTTTTTATTAAGGTTAAGATATTTTATGTAAAATGCAGGTTTCGACAAACTTTCAGTTCATAAAGTAATAGTTAAGAATATTAATAATCCAATTTTTTTTCTTAAAATTGGGAGAAATGAATCGTTATAATATAAAAAACATACTTTTTATGTAAAGTTTCACTTGTGTTTCAACTTTATGTTGTTGTTTTTAGAACTAAAAGTTTGTCGTAAATCTTAAATTTACGAAATGGCCAGTTTTGCCAAATCTATCTTTCTCTAAGGCTTGTACAGTTTTATTTTTAATGGTTACTTTAATAAACTTTGCTTTTGTATATTTATTTGTTTCTTTTCAATTGTATTGTCCCATGGAGCTTGTAATAAAAAGAAAACATTGCAAAAAATCCTTTTATAAAAACTATTATAAGATTTATAAGCAATTAAAATAAAACATGCATGTATAAAAATAACATTTATTTAAGACATAGCTTCACATTATAATATATTTCCGTTGATCAAAATTATGAATTAAATATTTTCTTGCAATTCAATATTTTACTTTGACATAGTTAAGTTACGAATGGTTACAATAAGAAAACTGAAAAAGGCAAAAAAATTGGAACTAGAGGTATCTCTATTAAATCATTTATAAACATATCATAAGTTAACAACAAAATATCTTCTAAATATATCATAATTAACATAGTTCATTTGAAATTGGCTAGATCAATAATGATGGATTCTAGTTGGGTAGTAGATAGGAAACTGTAGGTCTGTAGCCGTTTTCATCTGCTACATAATCCACCTTCTGAAAAATATAAAATAATAGATTTTAAATGAAGCGTGTTAAAAAGAAAGGAATTTTTCCATATTTTAATCACTACAATTTAAAGCAAACCGCTTCCCGTATAGACTATCCTGTCTGTATGTATGTATGCTTAGATCTTTAAAACTACGCAACGAATTTTGATTCAATTTTTTTCATTATATAGAGTAATTCCCTAGGAAGGTTTTATTATATAATTTTCTAGCTTTCCACCCGCGCTCTGCCCGCTGTGTCTAAACAGAATAAAACCTAATAAATTGTATTTATTTTAATTATTAACATTCCTCTTGAATCACTCTATCTATTAAAAAATCCGCATCAAAATCTGTTGCGTAGTTTTGAAGATTTAAACATACATAGGGGCAGAGAAAGCGACATGGTTTTATGCTATGAAGTGATTTTTATGCCAGCTAGTAATTATTTATTACCTGAATCCGTCCATCAGGCAGCAGCACATAGTACATGCCAACAACACGATTGCCGATTCGCGACTCGCGTTGCCCAAAATTGGGACCTACTGGCTCTTGTTTTACCATGTATTTATAGAGGTAGTTGTTGTCCTGTCAAATTAAATTATTAATATTAAAGAGAAAGCAATTTTAATGTAAAATTTAACCATCAATATGTACTTATTTAATAAAAACATACCGAGGCAGCACCGTTAACAGGATATCTAAAAATATAAATAGGATTTAAGAAATATTATGATACATGCTTTTCATAGATATGAATTCTGATTACAAAGGATTCCTATAGATATTTAAGATAAGGTAGGTATCCTGTATAATTCGTAAAAAATTAAAATGTTTTATTGTAAACACAAAGAAATGAACAAAGAATAATTATTATTCATAATAATTAGGTAGGTACATAATATATTCTACTCACTTACCCATTATATTGAGGTTTTCCATATACAGATGCAATAGCAATTGCAACGAAAATAATAAGTAACTGGAAATCAAACACATAATAATTTAAATTGATTTAACATTCTATTTTTAATTTGTAAAATAAATGTAATTTGAATTTGAATTTACAAGAATAACATTAATAAACTATTTAATAACGACATCTACTATTATTGTAATCCATACTAATATTATAAATGCGAAAGTAACTCTGTCTGTCTGTTACTCAATCACGCCTAAACTACTGAACCAATTTGCATGAAATTTGGTATGGAGATATTTTGATACCCGAGAAAGGACATAGGCTATCTTTTATTGCGAAATATGTACCACGAGCGAAGCCGGGGTGGACCACTAGTTCCATATAAAATAATAGCAGAATAACATAATACCCATAAAATTTATGAAACAAAGGTTATTTATGAAACAAAGGAAAAAAATTACGAAACAGTGAATATGGCCCTTATATTATTAAGACGTAATTACACTTACCTTCATATTTAAGCTCAAATCCTCATTTGAATACAACTTAAACCTTTATATACCAATTTGAAGTTAGATACATTAATAAGGATAATTTAATATTTCTTACCATTGAGTTACTATGTTCTACGTACTAGAGAGGGCATCGCTACTACACTCTTTGTAACACGAGTTAGAGGCAAACGTCACAGACTCTCATCGCTTAATCTATGACTAACTAGACGCCCCGCGCCGCGCCGCGGCCGCCGCGCTTGTCGCACAGATTTTGTTCGTGTCCTCTCTATACGTAGTAATAATACCTCAATGTTTGTTACTCAAGTAATAATATAAGCTATTCTTATCATATACTAGCTGCTCCGCGCGGTTTCACCCCCGTGGCTCCACCCCTGTTGGTCGTAGCGTGATGATATATAGCCTTTAACCTTCCTCGATAAATGGGCTATCTAACACCGAAAGAATTTTTCAAATCGGACCAGTAGTTCCCGAGATTAGCGCGTTCAAACAAACAAACAAACAAACTCTTCAGCTTTATAATATTAGTATAGATACCACAGTACGTAAGCGGATATATTATTTAAAGGCGTATAAATATTATAATACTAGTATATATAGTAGGTAACACCTCGGCTTCGTTCGCGCACTTTAGGTTCGGAGATGAAAGTAATATTTTTTCGAAGTGTAATTTATTTAGGCGCGTTGAGAGTAAAATTTCAAGGTCGCGTCATTGCAATACCGACATGTCATGGAGTGAGGCGATATGGTATCTTTGAATCTTGCTAAAGAAGTTTCACTTCTGACACGTGTGCTAGGCACACACGCTTTTTATGTATCTTCTACATTCTCATATTTATATGCGTAACCAACTTTATAATCTGACCCAGTTTTCCCCTTAATACAAAGACGTACCTATTAATAACAAAATGGGACAGGAAACTGAATCAAAAACAGGAAAACAAGTTTAGATTCATTTCCTTATGAAATACATATTATTGACGGAAACTTCTTGTTTTATTTTATTCTTCAGTCAGTCAGTCATTCAACAGTCGATAATATTTTCAAATAACTGCAAAATTCGTTTATTTGTTTTATTAGCTGTTCCCCGCGGTTTCACCCGCGTGACTCCGCTCCTGTTGTTCTTAGTGTGATGATATAGCCTATGCCCTATAGCCTTCCTCGATAAATGAGCTATCTAACACCGAAAAATTTTTTTCAAATCAAACCAGTAGTTCCTGAGATTAGCGCGTTCAAACAGACAAACAAACTCTTCGGCTTTATAATATTAGTACAGATTAGTTAAAACTAAAAAACTGTAGATATGTTACCAACTCAACAATCGATCTTCAAACAAGGCACACCGCACACACGATTAGTCGTCAAAGTGAGATGGCATGATTCAACTATCGTAAGCGAAAATGAGACAACTTTAAAATGAGGCTCATTTCAAACTCCTCAGAGGAAATCTCTTGAAAATTTTGATAAATCACATAACGGCTCGATGTATTTTGATGAAATTTGATTTATTAAAATAAAACATCATAATATTATTAGGTATTTATTTATTTATTTTATTACATATATACAAAGCACAAAATTCGCATTGTACTGACTAGTATAATATTTGGTGCTCAACCAGAAAAAACTTTACAAAAATTTATTGATAGTTAAAAACTTTTGTGACATTTTTAATTTTCCGGTAGGTTTTAATCTATAGATACTACACGATATCTAATCGAAAGAAAATAAGGGCCACTGATATTTTAATCCATACTAATATTATAAATGCGAAAGTAACTCTGTCTGTCTGTTACTCAATCACGCCTTAACTACTGAACCAATTTGCATGAAATTTGGTATAGAGATATTTTGATATCCGAGAAAGGACATAGGCTACTTTTTATCCCGGGAAATAGGATAGGTTTTATCCCGGAAATCCCACGGGAACGGGAACTATGCGGGTTATTCTTTAACTGCGCGGGCGAAGCTGCGGGTGGAAAGCTAGTATCTTATAAGACCAAAAAAGAGCAACTACGGAGTTCTTGCCGGTTCTTCTCCATGGATACTGCTTTCCGGATCGGTGGTAAATGTTAAAAATATGTAAAAATATAAAAAAAATACAAAATTGCTTTTCGAAGAAGTCTAATTGAATTTGAGTTTGAGTTTTAGACTTTTAAGTTGTTTTAACTAAATTAATTATGTATGTACAAAAACTATTAATAAAAATAATCGTGTCACAGCGTTTTGAACAAACTCGGAAACGGCTTGACAAATTTTATAACATTTATCAACCTAATACAATTCTTAAAATAAAAAAAACATGATGGCCTTTATTTTCTTTTGAATAGATTATTTGATATTTCTATCATATTAGAACTTGGCTGAATTTTTTTCTAAGTCTATTAGGTAGTACATATTATACAAACAAAATTCTAAGCCCGTATTTATACAAAAATCTCATCAATATGAGTGAAGCCGTTTTTGATAGATAAATAAATACGATAAAACTAAAATATTTAAAATAAGTTATTAATACAAAAAAGATCTTTTTTATAGATATAACTTAATCTATTGCATTAGAAAAAATACTAATTATACAATACATCAAAATCTTTCCATCCTTTTTGAAGTTATTTGGTTGTATAAACTCACATACATAGTTACATAAAATTAAACATTACTCACTTTTTTCAGTCGTGTAAATAGGATTTTATAATCTCGAGCGTATGAATTGATAAATATAAAAAAAAACAAATTGCATTGAATTTTGCTTACACATGACAATCTCAGGAACTAATAAACCGAGTTAAATTAAACTTTTGCATTTGATTCAACCATTCCATTTCCATTCGAAATCAAAATACAATGTTTTAAAAGATACAATTTTTAACCGTCAGTTTCACGACTAGCTGATTAAGTCGCTGTTAGCCTATCCAGCACTTTATGACGTACATTTTCATACATTTTGTCATTTTAACTGACAGATAAATACATTTTCATACAATTATTAATTTTAACTGACAGATAAGCTAAACAGAACATATGTAATAATATATAATAGAAGTTATGAAACTCCATAAAAGAGTATAAAAATAAATTTCAAATATCTTGAGATCGTATACAGGAAAATTTAATTTTTTTAATAATTATAATTAAAAACACGATTTTTTCACGGATCTTAGAAACGTTGGTATATAATATAATATACTTGATGAAGTAAATCGCGATTTAAACCCGTTAAAAAATACACTACACATACAAAACATAAAATACATATAAAAAGACAACATAATAATATTATAGCTTGATTTAAAAAGATCTAGCGTAAAATAAATACTTTGTAACTTATTTAACTAATTTTAAATGTATGTCCCATTTTTAAACGCAACTGCTGTTCCAATTTTGATAGATTTTCATTATGCAATTTTTTTTACAACTATTTTACACTTTACAGCATAAAGCTAAAAACTGTCATATTAATTAAAATTAATAATATATATATATATATATATATATATATATATATATATATATATACAAAAATATAAATCTAATTATTATTTTTGGAATAATTCACATGTTAATCTCAATAAAATAAAAATAAATAAAATAAAAAATTAAATTTGTAGGTATATTAAATAATAAATATCTATTTAACTGTATTTCTTAAATTATATAAATAATAAAAAATAACTAATATAATATGTTACATATTATTACATAAATATGTTTTGATATTTACACTTATTATATAATAATATGTAATTTAATGTAATTTTGATATTATTAATAACTAGATTTTTTAAGTGAAACTTCTTTAGGCGTTGAGAGTAAAATTTCCTGGCAATACCGTCACGTTATATCAATTCGATAATTTTGGTATCTTTGCCAAAGAAGTTTCACTTCTGACACGTGTGCTCAGTACACACGCTCTTTTTAATTACAAATGCTATACAAATGATAAATAATATAATTTCTAACTATAATCTCTACAGTAACAATACATATTGAGGTGTGGATGCGTTGCGCTAATACAGCTCGGCTCGTTGTTATATCTGGAATAGCAAAAAATTATTAAAAACAAACAAAGTTTTTTTTATTATTAATATCTCAAAAAATGGCTCCTTAAATGTTCCATCAGAATCAGTAATTGCTCCACTTCTATAATTATTAGTTTATTTATAATTTTTTTTTTTAATCCAACTACTGAAAACTTGATTTCCCTATAGAATGAAAAATATTCACTTTTCATACATTTTTTTTTTTAATTGCTCCCGATTTGCTCTATCAATTACAAAAAAAAATATTTAATTTTGACAATTTTTACAATAATTAACTGAAAAACTATGTTTGCATAGTAAACTACTGCGCTGTGACGTCATCAATTGTCGTTGCGACGCATAAGGGCCATATTTACATGTATCAGCGCTGCAACCGATTGCTGTTTATTATTTTGAAAATTATTTCTAGCTGATTCCAGTAAATCAAACATATTATTTACTTATTTATACACAAAAATACATATTAGTAAGTGTTTTTGGTATTTAATTGATTGCACAAGAGAATTACTGTTTTTGAGATATATTTTTTAACAATTGCGCTGAAGGGCAGGTAATGTTTCGAGTGTAAGTATGCTTTGTAGTTTTTACAAAAAAGTCGTTGTGATAAATTATTTAAAATAAAATAAATATTAATTGTGGTAAAATTTTAAAAATATTATCACTTTTTCTATAAAAAAAAACGAACAACCAAATAATTAGGTATATGCTTTTTAATTTTTTTGCCGAAATAAATTAACTGTAATATCTTTTGATGCCACAAAACCATTTATATTTCTCTGCATATGCAAAAAAATATTGAAATCAGTGTCCTACTAATATTATAAATGCGAAAGTTTGTGAGGATGTGCGTTTGTTTGTTACTCTTTCACGCAAATACTACTGAACCGATTACAATGAAATTAAGCACACATATAGAGGGTAACTTAGATTAACACATAGGATAGGTTTTATCCCGGAAATCCCACGGGAACGGGAACTATGCGGGTTTCCCTTTGAAAACGCGGACGAAGCCGCGGGCTCAAATCTAGTAAATAATAAAAATAATATAAAAACTCACGCATTTGTCCTGGAAATATCTCTGGAATCGATTTCGAATCTATCTTCCTTAACAATATAAGTCATTGATGCTTCATATATACCCTTTCCTGGTCCCACGGAAATCTGAAAAATTATATAAATAATTTAAATTGTATGGGATAAAATACAATAAGAAGTTAGTTAGAAATCTATACTAATATTATAAAGCTGAAGAGTTTGTTTGAACGCGCTAATCTCAGGAACTACTGGTCCGATTAGAAAAATTCTTTCGGTGTTCGATAGCCCATTTATCGAGGAAGGCTATAGGCTATATATCATCACGCTACGACCAACAGGAGCGGAGCAATGCAGCTGGATCGTGTGTACGTATACTTGCGGCTGGATCATGGGTACGTATACTTGCGGCTGGATCGTGTGTACGTATACTTGCGGCTGGATCATGGGTACGTATACTTGCGGCTGGATCATGGGTACGTATACTTGCGGCTGGATCGTGTGTACGTATACTTGCGGCTGGATCATGGGTACGTATACTTGCGGCTGGATCGTGTGTACGTATACTTGCGGCTGGATCATGGGTACGTATACTTGCGGCTGGATCGTGTGTACGTATACTTGCGGCTGGATCGTGTGTACGTATACTTGCGGCTGGATCGTGTGTACGTATACTTGCGGCTGGATCATGGGTACGTATACTTGCGGCTGGATCGTGTGTACGTATACTTGCGGCTGGATCATGGGTACGTATACTTGCGGCTGGATCATGGGTACGTATACTTGCGGCTGGATCGTGTGTACGTATACTTGCGGCTGGATCATGGGTACGTATACTTGCGGCTGGATCATGGGTACGTATACTTGCGGCTGGATCATGGGTACGTATACTTGCGGCTGGATCGTGTGTACGTATACTTGCGGCTGGATCATGGGTACGTATACTTGCGGCTGGATCATGGGTACGTATACTTGCGGCTGGATCGTGTGTACGTATACTTGCGGCTGGATCATGGGTACGTATACTTGCGGCTGGATCGTGTGTACGTATACTTGCGGCTGGATCATGGGTACGTATACTTGCGGCTGGATCGTGTGTACGTATACTTGCGGCTGGATCGTGTGTACGTATACTTGCGGCTGGATCGTGTGTACGTATACTTGCGGCTGGATCATGGGTACGTATACTTGCGGCTGGATCATGGGTACGTATACTTGCGGCTGGATCATGGGTACGTATACTTGCGGCTGGATCGTGTGTACGTATACTTGCGGCTGGATCATGGGTACGTATACTTGCGGCTGGATCATGGGTACGTATACTTGCGGCTGGATCGTGTGTACGTATACTTGCGGCTGGATCATGGGTACGTATACTTGCGGCTGGATCGTGTGTACGTATACTTGCGGCTGGATCATGGGTACGTATACTTGCGGCTGGATCGTGTGTACGTATACTTGCGGCTGGATCGTGTGTACGTATACTTGCGGCTGGATCGTGTGTACGTATACTTGCGGCTGGATCATGGGTACGTATACTTGCGGCTGGATCGTGTGTACGTATACTTGCGGCTGGATCATGGGTACGTATACTTGCGGCTGGATCATGGGTACGTATACTTGCGGCTGGATCATGGGTACGTATACTTGCGGCTGGATCATGGGTACGTATACTTGCGGCTGGATCATGGGTACGTATACTTGCGGCTGGATCATGGGTACGTATACTTGCGGCTGGATCGTGTGTACGTATACTTGCGGCTGGATCATGGGTACGTATACTTGCGGCTGGATCATGGGTACGTATACTTGCGGCTGGATCATGGGTACGTATACTTGCGGCTGGATCGTGTGTACGTATACTTGCGGCTGGATCATGGGTACGTATACTTGCGGCTGGATCATGGGTACGTATACTTGCGGCTGGATCGTGTGTACGTATACTTGCGGCTGGATCGTGTGTACGTATACTTGCGGCTGGATCATGGGTACGTATACTTGCGGCTGGATCATGTGTACGTATACTTGCGGCTGGATCGTGTGTACGTATACTTGCGGCTGGATCGTGTGTACGTATACTTGCGGCTGGATCATGGGTACGTATACTTGCGGCTGGATCGTGTGTACGTATACTTGCGGATGGATCATGGGTACGTATACTTGCGGCTGGATCGTGTGTACGTATACTTGCGGCTGGATCATGGGTATGTATACTTGCGGCTGGATCATGGGTACGTATACTTGCGGCTGGATCATGGGTACGTATACTTGCGGCTGGATCGTGTGTACGTATACTTGCGGCTGGATCATGGGTACGTATACTTGCGGCTGGATCGTGTGTACGTATACTTGCGGCTGGATCATGGGTACGTATACTTGCGGCTGGATCGTGTGTACGTATACTTGCGGCTGGATCATGGGTATGTATACTTGCGGCTGGATCATGGGTACGTATACTTGCGGCTGGATCATGGGTACGTATACTTGCGGCTGGATCGTGTGTACGTATACTTGCGGCTGGATCATGGGTACGTATACTTGCGGCTAGATCATGGGTACGTATACTTGCGGCTGGATCGTGTGTACGTATACTTGCGGCTGGATCATGGGAACGTATACTTGCGGCTGGATCGTGTGTACGTATACTTGCGGCTGGATCATGGGTACGTATACTTGCGGCTGGATCATGGGTACGTATACTTGCGGCTGGATCGTGTGTACGTATACTTGCGGCTGGATCGTGTGTACGTATACTTGCGGCTGGATCATGGGTACGTATACTTGCGGCTGCATCATGGGTACGTATACTTGCGGCTGGATCGTGTGTACGTATACTTGCGGCTGGATCGTGTGTACGTATACTTGCGGCTGGATCGTGTGTACGTATACTTGCGGCTGGATCGTGTGTACGTATACTTGCGGCTGGATCGTGTGTACGTATACTTGCGTCTGGATCGTGTGTACGTATACTTGCGCTGGATCATGGGTACGTATACTTGCGGCTGGATCGTGTGTACGTATACTTGCGGCTGGATCATGGGTACGTATACTTGCGGCTGGATCGTGTGTACGTATACTTGCGGCTGGATCGTGTGTACGTATACTTGCGGCTGGATCGTGTGTACGTATACTTGCGGCTGGATCGTGTGTACGTATACTTGCGGCTGGATCGTGTGTACGTATACTTGCGG
Source organism: Colias philodice (assembly GCF_061535455.1). NCBI lineage: Eukaryota > Metazoa > Arthropoda > Insecta > Lepidoptera > Pieridae > Colias > Colias philodice. The sequence continues at coordinate 845,410 of NC_143112.1, forward strand.
CTGGATCGTGTGTACGTATACTTGCGGCTGGATGGTGTGTACGTATACTTGCGGCTGGATCGTGGGTACGTATACTTGCGGCTGGATCGTGTGTACGTATACTTGCGGCTGGATCGTGTGTACGTATACTTGCGGCTGGATCGTGTGTACGTATACTTGCGGCTGGATCGTGTGTACGTATACTTGCGGCTGGATCGTGTGTACGTATACTTGCGGCTGGATCGTGTGTACGTATACTTGCGGCTGGATCGTGTGTACGTATACTTGCGGCTGGATCATGGGTATGTATACTTGCGGCTGGATCATGGGTACGTATACTTGCGGCTGGATCATGGGTACGTATACTTGCGGCTGGATCGTGTGTACGTATACTTGCGGCTGGATCATGGGTACGTATACTTGCGGCTAGATCATGGGTACGTATACTTGCGGCTGGATCGTGTGTACGTATACTTGCGGCTGGATCATGGGTACGTATACTTGCGGCTGGATCGTGTGTACGTATACTTGCGGCTGGATCATGGGTACGTATACTTGCGGCTGGATCATGGGTACGTATACTTGCGGCTGGATCGTGTGTACGTATACTTGCGGCTGGATCGTGTGTACGTATACTTGCGGCTGGATCATGGGTACGTATACTTGCGGCTGCATCATGGGTACGTATACTTGCGGCTGGATCGTGTGTACGTATACTTGCGGCTGGATCGTGTGTACGTATACTTGCGGCTGGATCGTGTGTACGTATACTTGCGGCTGGATCGTGTGTACGTATACTTGCGGCTGGATCGTGTGTACGTATACTTGCGTCTGGATCGTGTGTACGTATACTTGCGCTGGATCATGGGTACGTATACTTGCGGCTGGATCGTGTGTACGTATACTTGCGGCTGGATCATGGGTACGTATACTTGCGGCTGGATCGTGTGTACGTATACTTGCGGCTGGATCGTGTGTACGTATACTTGCGGCTGGATCGTGTGTACGTATACTTGCGGCTGGATCGTGTGTACGTATACTTGCGGCTGGATCGTGTGTACGTATACTTGCGGCTGGATCGTGTGTACGTATACTTGCGGCTGGATCGTGTGTACGTATACTTGCGGCTGGATCGTGGGTACGTATACTTGCGGCTGGATCGTGTGTACGTATACTTGCGGCTGGATCGTGTGTACGTATACTTGCGGCTGGATCGTGTGTACGTATACTTGCGGCTGGATCGTGTGTACGTATACTTGCGGCTGGATCGTGTGTACGTATACTTGCGGCTGGATCGTGTGTACGTATACTTGCGGCTGGATCGTGTGTACGTATACTTGCGGCTGGATCATGGGTACGTTAACTTGCGGCTGGATCGTGTGTACGTATACTTGCGGCTGGATCGTGTGTACGTATACTTGCGGCTGGATCATGGGTACGTATACTTGCGGCTGGATCGTGTGTACGTATACTTGCGGCTGGATCATGGGTACGTATACTTGCAGCTGGATCGTGTGTACGTATACTTGCGGCTGGATCGTGTGTACGTATACTTGCGGCTGGATCGTGTGTACGTATACTTGCGGCTGGATCGTGTGTACGTATACTTGCGGCTGGATCATGGGTACGTATACTTGCGGCTGGATCGTGTGTACGTATACTTGCGGCTGGATCATGGGTACGTATACTTGCGGCTGGATCGTGTGTACGTATACTTGCGGCTGGATCGTGTGTACGTATACTTGCGGCTGGATCATGGGTACGTATACTTGCGGCTGGATCGTGTGTACGTATACTTGCGGCTGGATCGTGTGTACGTATACTTGCGGCTGGATCGTGTGTACGTATACTTGCGGCTGGATCGTGTGTACGTATACTTGCGGCTGGATCGTGTGTACGTATACTTGCGGCTGGATCGTGTGTACGTATACTTGCGGCTGGATCGTGTGTACGTATACTTGCGGCTGGATCGTGTGTACGTATACTTGCGGCTGGATCATGGGTACGTATACTTGCGGCTGGATCGTGTGTACGTATACTTGCGGCTGGATCGTGTGTACGTAAACTTGCGGCTGGATCGTGTGTACGTATACTTGCGGCTGGATCGTGTGTACGTATACTTGCGGCTGGATCGTGTGTACGTATACTTGCGGCTGGATCGTGTGTACGTATACTTGCGGCTGGATCGTGTGTACGTATACTTGCGGCTGGATCGTGTGTACGTATACTTGCGGCTGGATCGTGTGTACGTATACTTGCGGCTGGATCGTGGGTACGTATACTTGCGGCTGGATCGTGTGTACGTATACTTGCGGCTGGATCGTGTGTACGTATACTTGCGGCTGGATCGTGTGTACGTATACTTGCGGCTGGATCGTGTGTACGTATACTTGCGGCTGGATCGTGTGTACGTATACTTGCGGCTGGATCGTGTGTACGTATACTTGCGGCTGGATCGTGTGTACGTATACTTGCGGCTGGATCGTGTGTACGTATACTTGCGGCTGGATCGTGTGTACGTATACTTGCGGCTGGATCGTGTGTACGTATACTTGCGGCTGGATCGTGTGTACGTATACTTGCGGCTGGATCGTGTGTACGTATACTTGCGGCTGGATCGTGTGTACGTATACTTGCGGCTGGATCGTGTGTACGTATACTTGCGGCTGGATCGTGTGTACGTATACTTGCGCCCGTCCTCGTGTCTACGCTCATTTTTTATTAGTTTTTTTTGTAATTTTTACCAATTTTTACACCAAATCGTACCTTAACCTGATAATTCTCTCTATCGGGCCTCACCCGGGCACCGAACTTGCCCACATACCCGTCCGCGTCTTTCGCCGCTACAAATGTTAGCACTCCGTTGTTTGGACGCTGTCTTAACACCCATGATGTTGTTTGTAATGTACGAGGGATGCATTTTGATCTGAAAATATTAGTTTTAATCGAGTTTAGAACAAAACATGGATAAAAAAAAATTGTCTGTCTGTAAAGTCGGTTTACTGACGATAATTGAACGTGACAACGTCCGATTGTGCTTCTTTGTCGCTCGTTCCGCGCTCTCGCTTGCACTTCAAGCCTTACGGAACGCCTCAGAGCGAGGTAACGCCGCATGAGTCATGTTTTATCGTGCGTGCAGCCGGTTATATCGAATTATAAGACGTTGTCACGTCAAGTATTAGTTTTAATCGAGTTTAGAACAAAATATGTATCAATTTAATTTGAGCTGGGATATGGAGATCAGTAGCTAAATTATACTGATTCATTTGACATTATTAATAACAAATATTATGCATTTTTTTATTATTATTTCTTCACCTACTTTTACAACTTTTCACTTGATTTTTATTATTCAATAATCTACATATTTGGATCTTTTAAAAATTATGATTTTTTAAAGACTAGAAAAAATTGGATCACACGGCGGGATTCGAACCCGCGCCTTTTCGCCATTCCGTGGCGTGACGCCTTGATCCCGCGAGAGGATCAAATTTATTCTACTCTTTCAATTTTTTCATATCAATTTATCAATTGTTACATATTTGTTGTTCTTTTTTTTTGAAACATCTATAGGTGCACGTAAAACAAAAATTAATAATTCACATCAATATGTCGATGTTTCACAGTTATTATTTCCTCACCTAACACTCTCAGTGAGCGAGTTAATATAATCGACGATGGCTTTTGTACACTTATCATATATCGGTTCACTCGTTTCCACCCTTTCCCAGGACAAACAGGAACACCAGTGTGGTTCTATCCCGGCTTCGCTGCACGAACGGTTTTGGGATATCTGGAAATGATAATAAAATTATAAATAAACAAAGTTTATATAAAAAAATGTGTGCGTGTACTAGTGTACATGTCGTGGTCATATCATAGATTTGATCATTTCATGATATGAGTGGCCATTTCACGAAATGGTCGCATTTCATGAAATGGCCAACATGGTTTGATCAGATCGTTAAATCGTCAACGTTTCACGATATGGTCATCCACATTTGGCCAGATCGTATAAAATATATAAAGTCCATAAAACATTAAAAAATTCTGAATATTTTTAGAACTTGTTTATTGTCATATAAGTTAGTGCCACGGCAGTGGCCGGCGAATGCCAGAAGCGAATGGTTTTTGCAATAGAAAACATTTAGGTTAGGTTAGGTTAGACTTTAATAAAGAACGCACGAGCCGAGCGAGCAAAGCGAGCGTGCCGCGGTAGCGGCCGGCGAGTGCCAGAAGCGAACCGCTTTTTAAAAAAAGGAACAATTATAATAACATAGGATATATAAATATATTTATGTAAAGTATTTTAGACGCATTTTTTCCTCAATATAAGATATCCGAATTTTCCATAGGACTCGAACCTCTTCGTCGTAAATTATTTGCTATGACTTTCTTCATATGGTAATAAAACGAACTATGAAGTTTTAAATTGCGAATAATTAAATTTTTGCCAGCGGCCGCCATCTTATCACATAAACACAGCGCTTGCAGCGCCTCTACCAATAATTAATGTAACTATTTTACGATATGATCAAATAATTTTGATCATTTCATGAAAAAACCGCGCGTTTAGTTGGCCATATCGAGAAACGATTTCTTATCATTGATCTGCCCAAACCACATCATGATGTGGCCAATAGACATTCGAGCATTTCATGAAATGCGACCATTTCACGAAATGATCGATCATATCATGAAATGAGCAAATCTACGATATGGCCACGACATACACACGTAAGAAGTGAAACTTCTTTATGACCTTATTTTTCAAAAAATAATTTACCATATGCAACTTTACAGAAATACGTCGAATCAAAGATGCCGCGTAACGGAAAAATGTCACGCGTTATGGGACTTTGAACATAGATTTAAAATAATATGTGAATTTGAACAATTCACTTTTATCAAAAAATAATTATTTGCGAAAAACAAGTTTTGACTATTAAAACTATTGATGTATAGTTTTTTATGTTAGTTGTTTTTTTTTTTGTGGTTGAAAATAGAAGATGATGAAATAATTTGCATACATGGTATAACTAGTTTTTATATCTTGATGGTTGATTCCCAGACCGCATCTAGCGTCTGACAATGTAAGAGCGTCTCTCGGCAAGAGAAAAAAGTGAAGTCCCATGTCCCCAAGTGGGGTAAGGGGCAGATGCATTATACATCTGTTTCACTGATCGATTTTCTTTAGGGACAAGTAGGTGATCAGCCTTCTGTGTCCTGCCAGACCGAGACATTTTTTTTCTTCGTCTCCACCGGGAATCGAACCCAGGACCCCTCGGTTCTACGCTCACGCGTCAACCACTGTACCAAGGAGGCGGTCTCTCGGCAAGAGACGTTACCACAATTTATAAATAAAAATTTCACGGTCGAAGCAAGTGAATCTTCGAATGCAGTTCTATTTCTTTTCTATGCTATATTAATATTATTGAAGAGTTTATTTGTTTGTTTGAACGCGCTAATCTCGGGAACTACTAGTCCGATTTGAAAAATTCTTTCGGTTTTGAATAGCCCATTTATCGAAGAATACTTTAGGCTATATATCATCTCGCTAAGACCAACAGGAGGGGAGCACTGCGGTTAAAACCGCCGAGCACAGCTAGTCAAAAATAAATGAATGTTTCCTTTCAGAAAAATTTACTATCTCCAGTATTTAAAATGCTTTCCCTCCAACGAACATTCCACACTACATATAATATTACTAGCGGTCCGCCCTGTCTTCGCCTGTGGTACCTACATGTTTAAACTATAACATCTCTCAAGTTGGATCGAACTGCACATGGTGTGCGAATTTTATTATAATCGGTTAAGTGGTTTAGGAGTCCATTGAGGACAAACATTGTGACACGAGATTTATATATTACTAGCGGTCCGCCCCGGCTTCGCCCGTGGTACATATTTCGCAATAAAAGGTAGCCTATGTTCTTTCTCAGGGTCTAAAGATTATCTGTGCCAAATTTCATCAAAATCGGTCCAGTAGTTTAACCATACATACATACATACAAACCTTTTCTCTTTATAATATTAGTTTAGATTAGTATAGATAATATTATTATTAAAAACTCACCGGTGCCAACAAACTCAGTCCCCTCGTATTTTCCGCACCTTTTATCCTATACGGATTCCAATATCTAGACAGACCCATTATATCCAATATTGTGGCATGTATATCGTGTGGTGTTGTCAGAACTTCTGCGTTCCCGACCAGACTGTGTATAGCGTCTGGTCGGGATCTTGTTAACGCGTCTGGTAGTCTGATCGCCATTAGAGGGAGACGCTCTTCTAGTTTACCTTGTAACGTGTCGCGGACGTTTGCGTATCTGTGGTTTGAAATTATTGTATATTAATGAATCGTAAAATTTATTGACTAGCTTTCCGCCTACGACTTCACCCGCGTATTCATAGAAAGACCCGTGTAGTTCCCGTTCCTGTGGGATTTCCGGGATAAAACCTATCCTATGTGTTATAATCTAATCTATAATCCCAGTTACTCAGTTACTCTATATGTATGCTAAATTTCATTGTAATCCGTTCAGTAGTATTTGCGTGAAAGAGTAACAAACATACACACATACACATTTCCGTGTGGTTTTTGGCATGTCAATTTATTTGTTATATGATTTATCTTTTTGATTAATAAAAATAAATAAAAACCATACACAAACATCAAGTAATGTAGTATTTGTTCAACGTCAACTAAACTAAAGAACTAAAGAACTGCTCATCACCAATCATTAAACTGCTAAATGAAAATTCTCATCATAATATAGTTCATCACCTCGGCCCATGATCACCGAACACCAAGATAGCAGTGTCTTCACCCAGCCCACTGGTGATGAATCTCTCCAAGAAGGATGCTGTCTCATCATCAGCCGTGGCTATCATGTTGAAGTCATCATGGGTGATGTCCGCTATGAACGTGAAACAGAATTTCTTGTCTGGTAACTTGAAGAACTGAAATTTTATTTAAATTATATGAGAAACTGTTTTAAATTATACTAGCTGTGCTCTGCGGTTTCACCCGCAGTGTTCCGCTCCTGTTGGTCTTAGCGTGATGACATATAGCCTATAGCCTTCCTCGATGAATATCTAACACCGAAAGAATTTTTCAAATCGGACCAGTAATTCCTGAGATTAGCGCGTTCAAACAAACAAACTCTTTAGCTTTATAATATTAGTATAGATGTAGAAATATAGATTATAGATTTATTTATAGATCATTTTTAGATCAAATATTGACGTATATTCGACTACACTCACAATCCTGCTCAAAAAGTGTCCCAAGCAAAACTCTGCCTCATAAGATGTAGTGAACTTATGTTAAGGTAATACACGTGTAACTTAATTTTGTAGCTATTTAATAAGGCATGTTTTATTTCAAATATACGCAATATTTAATTAGCAGTCTTAAGTGTTTCAATCCTCTCCCGAGGCACCATTCATTTGAACATAGATGTTTGCTCTGTGTTTGGCTGTTAAAATTATCTATACAAGTATTTATTTAATACTAGCTTTCCGCCCGCGGCTTCGCCCTCGCAGTCAAAGAAAAACCCGCATAGTTCCCGTTCTCGTGGGAATTCCGGGATTGCGTCATTTTCCCGGGATAAAAAGTAGCCTATGTCCTTTCTCGGGTATCAAAATATCTCCATACCAAATTTCATGAAAATTGGTTCAGTAGTTTAGGCGTGATTGAGTAACAGACAGATAGACAGAGTTACTTTCGCATTTATAATATTAGTATGGATTATAAATATATGTTTATCAGCCATCTGGTTTCCATAACACAGGCGAAAGCTTAGTATGGGATCAGATCGTGCCGTGTGTGAAAATTGTCCTGAAATATTTATTATTTATTTCATTTCATTTCACCTTACACTCACCTGATCAGTAATATCCATCATCAACTTATACTGCGGAGTATCCCCCACACAGTACTTACTCCCCCCTTTTTTCCACCACTTTTTACCATCACTTGACTCCTCTAGATAGAAAGCTCGAAGATAATGATCTGCTGGTTGGTGAAGGAATCCATTGAAACGGTATTGAAATGTGCCGATCCAGGGCATATCTTCGAAATATGCTGTGCGGTAGCTTAAATAAGAAAAATAATAATTATTGTACTTATTAAATAATGTAGATTTATATTATAAAGCTGAAGATTTCATTTTTATATTATATTAATAGCTGTGCTCCGCGGTTTCACCCGCGTGGCTCCGCTTCTGTTGGTCTTAGCGTGATGATATATATAGCCTTCCTCAATTAATGGGCTATATAACACCGAAAGAATTTTTCAAATCGGACCAGTAGTTCCTTCAAACGAACAAACTCTTCAGCTTTATAATATTAGTATAAATGAACAGCCAAACGCTAAGATAAAACTCGAGAATGGATGAACCAATTCGGCTATTTTTATACGTTTTCGTTAAGGCACAAAGGAACCCTTTCTTTCAAGAGACAATATGGGGTAGCAAAAAAATATGAAAAGATAAATATAATTAAAACAATCTGACTGTAACTGAACTGAGTAATCGTAGAATTTATTATTAAAGCGTGTCCCAGACAGACGCGGCCTGCGGTGGCGATCTGCTGTTGCCTTCTTGGACGTAGGTCATTCTAACTTACGGCGGCACATTAACTGTTGAGTCTCACCTGCAAGTGGACGATAGTAATGGCCAATCGTACGAAGTTTTATTGCTTTTATTGCCCATATTTTGCTGTTTTTTTAGTCTTTATGTGATGTATGGTAAAACTGGGTAATTTTGCACTATTCGAAAAAATAACTCAGTATTTATAGGCATAATTTCACGCGGTACACGCGGCCTGTTACAAAAATTTACAACTGATCGCCTCATGTCCGCGCGCTCATTCACACAGAAGAGGGGGCGGGGCTTGCGGCCCCCGAAACAATTATGTATTATTTTATTATTATTTTTTTATTACATATTATTTTTTTCGGCCCTGGGGCTTGTGTGTCTATGATGTTCCTAGAACTTTCAAGTCATCCAACTGACCGTCACCGCCACCACATTCCGCGTCTGTCTGGGACACGCTTTAACAAGGCACAGGCACCGTTATATAGTTATTTAATAAATGAAAATGAATAAGACATTTTTTCATGAATAGAAATAATATTAAAGCAAAATTACAACGTCAGTGGGTTAGTTCTATGTATTTTTAAAAATTAACTTGCTGCACCTCGTGGTTTCACGATCTATTAAATGTAGCGTGATGTAATATTAATTATAGTCTTCACTTTAGCATAAAAACCATTCATTCAATCGCTCCGATGCAGCGTGAAAATGAGACAAACAAACGAACACTCCACTAACATTAGCAAGAAAGTTTTAGATATAGAATATTATTTTCTCTAATCTGCGATTTTAGATTATTTTTTAGCCACAAATGGACAAACTAACAAACTATATATTTACCCATCATCCCGTAACTTATAAAATATAAACGGCATAGAGTCCAGAGTGCCGTTATTTTTCATTTTCTTCCTTACATCTGGCAACTCCAGTTCGGTCTTGCCAGTTAATATCGGAAATAAAGCGGCTGGAGTACCGTCGCCTACTATATTGTACCTGGAAATAAAATAATAAAAATAAATTGGTTGTCTGTAAAGTCGGTTTACTGACGATAGTTGAACGTGACAACGTCCGATTGTGCTTCTTTGTCGCTCGTTCCGCGCTCTCGCTTGCACTTCAAGCTTTACATGGAACGCCTCAGAGCGAGGTAACGCCGCATGAATTATAAAACGTTGTCACGTCAAAAAAACTTGAGCGATGTCAAGGGACATCCGGATGGAACGAAGTGTTAAGTTAGAGAGAGACAGACAGAGAGCCACGCGCACGCCGCACAACTCTAGCAAAAAGTGTCGTGACAACCTTTTGTAAGAATTTTTTTCGTCTAGCCCCCTTTCACAACGCGCGATAAGAAACTTCGTTCCAAATATGTTAACGTGCAATTGGAGAATATTTATATATTTTTGGTGTTGGTATATCTATCTCTTGCATTACTATGTAAAATATTTGCTAAGAAGTATACTTCGCTATAACTGCATTTTTTTAATGGGTAACTATTTAAAGCATGCAAATAATAAATAAAACATATGAATCAGAAATTGATGTTTCGACGAAAAACCGAAAAGATATAAACAATTTATCAATCCATATCACGATACAAATTTATACAAAACCCACTTTATTCTAAAAAACAAATACATCTTTTAGTTTGACTTAGTACAAAATAATTAAATTAGACCTATAATTTGTCCACGTAATAAGCATTTCAATCCACTTTCAATAATTGACAATTGCAAGACTAATGCTTCTTGCGTAGAAACATGCGGAGCGGCAACGTCGCGTTAATTTTCTCAGGGCCGATTTTTCAATGCTTGGTTAAAACTTATCCGTCCAATAAAATATTACACGATAATATTAAAGTGTCACGTAAACTGTCAAATACGGGCAATTAGAATATGTTTTTTTAAATGGTAGTTTTATACATTATTCGACGAATAAGTATCCATATCTTTGGGAAGGTTTTAGTGTATAATTTGTTAAGTTTTCTACAAAGCGGGCGAAGCCGCGCGCATAAGCTAGTTTATTATAATTTTACTCACCCATTCAAAACAGTAGCTCCCAAAATCTCATTGATGACTTTAAAACTCTTCGGCATTCGTCGAATAAAACCATTTTTTGAGGTCGAATCAAAACCAAGGAATAGAACATTATATGCTTCTTCCCGTCCCGGGGGCGGGGGTTTGGGACGGATCGAACGAAATCCAACCCCATGGCCCATCCATTTTGAGGGTAGTATGCTGAAAATAAAGCATATAATATAAGAAAAAAGTTGTAAAAACATATAATTTAATAACAGTGCCCTTTTAAACTAATATTTATATAGCTTATGTCTTATTCTGATACATAAGCTACATCAAAATCCGTTCAGTAGTTTTCGCGTGAAAGACAAACAGACTTCAATACAACCTTACATTTTCGCGTTTATAATATTAGTAGCGATTCAACTAAGAATAAAATCGATTTACGCCATATTGTGACGTATCATAGCTTAATAAGCGTTCAAAGCAATCTCTTATTTTCAAACACACCGGTGAAGCTAACAAAAGGTTATGAATAAGTGACATAGAAAACGAAAAACAGCACATTGTATACAATGTAATATTTTTTTTTTAAGTGAGGGTAGTAGCTGAATTTTTAGGTTATGTATTTAATAATTTTCAAACATTACTTTGTAACACTATTATATGAAAGGAAAGTAAACACACTGTCAAACTTATCACTAATCAACAATCTCATCCAAGCAACCTCTACTTTAAAATAACTTCAATAAAACTCACCTATTCTCATGTTTTCCAGTACATTTGATTTTCACATGATCACTTTTCACCAGATCGTATGGATCCCCCCCTTTAACTTCCGTGGGGGGTCCAATGGTGTATTTTTTGTCACTTTCGTACAAAATATCGTTGTAAGTGCATATAATGTCGCGGGTAGTTGCTAAAATGTCTGGTACCACTTTGCATTGTGATAGCTGTGAATTAAAGAAATAAAAATATTATATACTGGATAAAAAAAAAACTAAAAATATACTAGCTGCATTCTCCGGCTTTACTTGAGAAAAAAACCTATGCTACTCGACAAAGACGTAGTTTTCTAGTGGTGAAATAATTTTTGAAAAAGGTCCAAAGACCAAAAGGTTTTGTGTCGCATTAAAACATACATACAAAATTCAAATGTTTTATTCTTTAGACTATGGGCAAAACCATGAACATGACAATTACCGCGACCGTGATAATTTTTTCAATGACGTACTGTAAACCACAAGACTCATGAATAGAATAATGCGTTGCATAAAACATTCATTTAAATTAACACCTTATTTCGTATCAATAACGTTTTAAGTCTATTGTATCGCCAATTAGAAAACTCAAAAACTGCCCTAAACAGACTCAGGCAGAGTTTTAATTTGGACACTTGAAAGAAAGAAAGAAAATACATTTATTTGTACCGTTAACATACAAATACATATTTTTATAACAATAAAATAATTAAAATTAACAGATAAACAGTACTTGTTTGAGTCATTTGAGTCTAGTTGTTTATTTTTTAACATTTCTTGATTCTAAACCAGTTTATGTATGTAAATGATTTAATTACGTTTTTAGTACTTTTACTGCTGTTTTTAAACATTCCATACTCACATAGCACTTAACCCAATCCTGTCCCTCACAAACAACTTTTGGCAGTTCCTTATCGAACTTAGTGACCTCCTGCGCGAATGGATCGAGGTGGGGTATCTCACACCCGGTGCCTTTGTCCTGTTGTAACGCTTCTTCAAGCCGCTTCTCTATGTATCTGTAACGGTGGGTGTTTTTTTTTCATTTTTGGCTTTGAGGTAACTTTTTTTTGTCTGAGGAAACTTTTTGGTGACGTATTTTTGAAAAAATGTTTTATAAGGTAGTTAAAAAAATTCGTTTCTGGTGTAGATATTTTTAAGTCACTTAAAAATTGTTAAAGAGTGTTTTTGAAGAAAAAAAATGATTTCATATGGAAACTAAATACCAATTTTTTAAGAATATAAATATTTCGACCATGAGGTGGGATTCGAACCTGCGTCTTTTGCTGTACAATCGCATCCCAAATACAAAATATGCAATGTAAACGTTATTTCAATTTGTCCATATAAATAAATTAATAGTCTGACTTTATTGAATTAGGAATTAAATTAAATGGCTTTTATACTAATTTTTTCGAATAATTTTGGTACTTTATATTAAAAAATTGTGAATGTTAAAGTAAACCCAATTTTCATGCTTATGTTTTACCAAATTCTCAACTGAAATCTAAATGATGATGTATACCAATAAGCATGTTTAAATGTTTTTATTATAATAAACTAGTGGTCCACCCCGGCTTCGCCCGTGGTACATATTTCGCAATAAAAGGTAGCCTATGTCCTTTCTCGGGTATCAAAATATCTCCATACCAAATTTCATGCAAATTGGTTCAGTAGTTTAGGCGTGATTGAGTAACAGACAGACAGACAGACAGAGTTACTTTCGCATTTATAATATTAGTAAGGATTCTTATCTAAATGAAGATGTATATTATGCCAGTTAAAGTTGTTATTATTACTTATATAAATGTTTTAAAAATAATATAAACATATGATAGTTCTCACCTTACAAGTTTATTTGCAATACATCAATGCTATTACTACTCATATGCAAAAAAAACTCCAAAGCATATATTCAAAAGCGTTCAAATTCTAAACAAAGCAAATCAATGCATACTCACTCTATTACAGAATTTCTGGAAAGAAAAAAAATACAAATCTTTAATAACACAATTAATCATGCCATTACTAGAGTTGAAGTTTCAATGCTTTTATTTTCTAATAAAATAACAAAAAACATGCAATGCATGTGACGAGCACACCTGTCAGAAGTGAAACTTCTTTGGCAAGATTCAAAGACCAAAATCGTCACCTAACTCCATGACGTGACGGTATTGTCGTGACACGACCTTGAAATTTTACTCTCGACCCGCCTAAATAAGTTTAACTTCAAAATATTAACTTTTTTAATAAATAAGAGCATTGATAAATACAACTCTTAAATATACAAGTCACATATACATATCAAAAAAAAATATGATCAACTAAAAGCAAAAAAAAACACAAAAACATTGAGAATCATTAATACGTTATTATATTACACATAGTACATAATATTATTTTGTATCAAATACACCAGTGATTCTAACATGCGTTTGAATGATGTGCAAATTAACTAAAAATATATATTACTCACAACCCCTAATGTATTACTAGAAACCCCTAAACTTAGGAACTTTAAGTAACATAGTTTTTTATATCACCACTAGCTGTTACTTGCTGGAAATTATTATGATGATGTTTATAATAGCTTCATTGTCATGTATTCATTTTTTCCATGACAAAAAAGTACTACATTCAGTAGAGCATCGAATATCCGAACGCCGACTAACCGAATGGCCAATTATTATTAGAATCGTTTGTGAGCGTAATTAAAAACAAGTAATATTTGTTTTGTTAAGTAACCAATTAGATCGGTAGAGTCCAGATATATATAACTGTATGTGATTATTATAAGCAGATATATATACATACTATAACTGTGAATAGGGGTTCAAATCACACTTTAGGGGTTTACAGTAAGGGGTTATAAGCAACACTACGAGCATAATAAAACCATTACCTGTTAAGATTAGCTGGCATGTTAATTTGGTCCCAATGCGGTCTAACAACGGAATGATGATTAATTTCACCCACAATACCATCACTAAAATGGAAACGAGCAACTAATATACATGCAAATAGCAAAAGAAAACTAAACTAAAAAGGGGTTGATGGGAAATTGTGTATGTCTGTGATTATAGGTTTAAAGTATTAAAATATGTGGGGAAGTGTATCTAGATAAAGGTTTTTTATAAGATTTAACATATTATATTCGGTTGTAAGCATTGAAGTTAAGTTCTTTATTACTAGTATCATATTATGTACAATAAAATACCTGTGTCAGTCTGTGTGTGTAAACAATTACACCTGAGAGTGTGGTTTCGATCCTTACATTGCTTAACATGTCTTTATTTCATGCATGTAAATAGAAGTAATAATAAATAATTATGTCTGCGTAAGTTAATTCATGAATTGCTTTTAACTTATAAGTTTTATGTTCTCTGAATAAACTATTATCTTCTTCTAATATATATAAATCTCGTGTCACAATGTTTGTCCTCAATGGACTCCTAAACCACTTAACCGATTATAATAAAATTCGCACACCATGTGCAGTTCGATCCAACTTGAGAGATAGGATAGTTTAAACATGTAGGTACCACGGGCGAAGCCGGGGCGGACCGCTAGTTATATGTATATATCTATCTAACCGCTGATAGATATTCCTTCATGGTCGCCTTCTCGTATGTATTTTAAAATGTTTCCTCCACGTATCGCTCGGCTACATATATCGTGGTTCCCGTATCACAATGCGGATTTGTCGAATGTGTATTTCATCGATACGTGCAGTGGAAACAAGGGGGAGAGGTTTTAGTGTGACGGTTGAAGTTCAACAGTCTAATCATACTTTACATAATTCAGTAATAAAACTATGTATCGTTAAAGTAATTTTAAAAAGCATAAATAATGGAATTCGTTGCAACACCATTTCTTATCCTTATCTTTACTTATTACACACTATATTCTATACATAATACAGTATTTAATAGTAAATATTATATAAAACTAGCTTCCGTCCGCAGCTTCGCCCGCGTCGTTTTTTGATAAAAGGTAGCCTATGTTCTTTCTCAGGGTCAAAGATTGTCTATGCCAAATTTCATCAAAAATCGGTTGAGAGGTTTAAGCGGGAAAGCGTAACAGACAGACAGACAGACAGACGGACAGAGTTACTTTCGCATTTATAATATTAATATAGCAGGGATAGTAGGGTTTCTCCTGGCCCTATGTATATCCTCTTGAAGGGATTTTTTATGTAAAAATACTGAACGGATTTTCTTTAAACCACGTCTCGCGATAAAACATGTAAGTAGATTAATCTCATGCAGATCTATTCAGCCGTTCTGGCATAATTGAGGAAACGTCCGTCCATTCTCACAAAATTTTAAAGTGCAGTATCTTTAGACATTATATCTAGGCATTAAGGTTTTTCAGTAACACCTACGGACGAAGTCGCGTACCTTACTTAGTCCTACTAATATTATATAAATGCGAAACTTGTGAGTATGTATGTATGGATGTTTATTACTATTTCACGGAAATACTACTGAACCGATCACAATGAAATTTGTCACACACATAGCTTGTATTAACACAAAGGATAGGTTTTAACCCGGAAATCCCAAGGTAACGGCAACTATGCGGGGTTTTCTTAAAAACGTGGGCCAAGCCGCGGGCAGATAGCTAGTATTACATACCAATAATGTAGCTATGTAATGACGTACCTAAAATACAGGGTGTCCCAAAAAGTAGTGATATACGGAAGCTGGGAGGTAGAAGACCTAGAGGGCTATCCGAATCACCCCCATGTATGTTATGCGATTTTTCGTATTTTCGGAGTTATGACGTTTTTTTTCAATTTTTCACCTATCGCCGAGTACGATGAGATTTTCACTCATGGTGACGTCAATTATTGCGGTAGATGCTTGATTTTTTTTGTGTGCTAAGCTAAAAGATAGGCCAATTCAGTATGGTAACTTTTACTATCGTTAGATCTTTGAATGGAATAAAAAAAAGAATTAAATGCCAAGAAAGATAAAATTACCCAGTATGTTCACCACTTCAAGGGCCCGTAAAAAAATAAAATCACATAAAAAAAGTTTTCCGTTTGACTTTTAAAAACTTGCTCTATCTATCAGATAGCTACCCTGAAAATTTCATTTTATTATTCAGAAGGCTTCAATCGAAAAATTTAAATCTAAATGTGGTAAGTGCAAAAATTGAATTAACATTATGATCATTAAAACCAATAAATAGGTGTTTAATTACCAGAAATTTTTAAAATAACCCCGCTGTTGCTCAATGCAAGTGCGACATCACCGTAAAAAGTTGTCTTTTAAATGTCTGAATGCCCTTTTATCATTTTTAATGGTTTCTTCTGCTACTATGAATTTCCGGGTTATTTCGTCCAAATTGTGGCAGTCTCTCGCCTTGTAGTATACCCACGGAAAAAAATCAATAGGGTTTATGTCCGGAGACCGTGCAGGCCAGGCTAAAGGGCAAAGATACCCTGAAAGATGGATTGATCGTTGCAGCCTGCGCATGCGCCGGTGACGCCTGCCTTAAAGCCTGGCCTCTACGGTCCCTCGACCTAAACCCCATTGATTTGTTTCAATGGGAATACTAAAAAGACCTCGGCTACTTGAGAGAATGCCACAATTTGGACGAAATAACCCGGAAATTCATAGTAGCAGAAGAAACCATTAAAAATGATAAAAGGGCATTCAGACATTTAAAAGACAACTTTTTACGGTGATGTCGCACTTGCATTGAGCAACAGCGGGGTTATTTTAAAAATTTCTGGTAATTAAACACCTATTTATTGGTTTTAATGATCATAATGTTAATTCAATTTTTGCACTTACCACATTTAGATTTAAATTTTTCGATTGAAGCCTTCTGAATAATAAAATGAAATTTTCAGGGTAGCTATCTGATAGATAGAGCAAGTTTTTAAAAATCAAACGGAAAACTTTTTTTATGTGATTTTATTTTTTTACGGGCCCTTGAAGTGGTGAACATACTGGGTAATTTTATCTTTCTTGCCATTTAATTCTTTTTTTTATTCCATTCAAAGATCTAACGATAGTAAATGTTACCATACTGAATTGGCCTATCTTTCAGCTTAGCACACAAAAAAAATCAAGCATCTTGCGCAATCATTGACGTCAGCATGAGTGAAAATATCATCGTACTCGGCGATAGGTGAAAAATTGAAAAAAACGTCATAACTCCGAAAATACGAAAAATCGCATAACATACATGGGGGTGATTCGGATAGCCCTCTAGGTCCTCTACCTCTCAGCTTCCGTTCATCACTACTTTTTGGTACACCCTGTATAACAAAGAATAATAACCATTGTGCTATACCGATTCTAAATTACATGGTAATTTGTGGCAAATAACAATTTTTCAAGGGCATTTTCATAATAGTAACACCGCAGTATAGAGAATTTTAAATGTCGACGAAAAAGATTGTTAAATAAAATTTATCTGCGTTTGTGTAGCTCTCGAATGGATGAATCCATTTGAGTGAATTTTTAAAATAGACATTATCATTTATAAACATTGAGATGGTTTTTACTTAGGTTGTGTAGTAATTTACAAACAGACATATTTACAGAACCTTGCTTATCCTGTTATTATAAACGCGCAAATAGGTATGTAGTTACATTTCACGCATAAATTATTACTGAACGGATTTTGATGACACTTTGCACTAATATAGCATATTATATTCTTAATGTTGTCGTTTCGTTTAAGAATCGATAGCATACACTTACTGAATTATAGGTATCTTAACGTGTAAAAACTGACAAAATATTCATTTCTTTGAAAATAAATGTATCTAAACTAAACCTATTTCTCATGTTTAAATATTTAGTATTTTTTTACTTACTACTGCATGTTTATTTGTTATTGAATAACTGTGACTGCGTAAACAAATTATTAAAATTTTTGTGTTCAGTCAGTTAGTAGGTAACTAATGTTTAATAATAATAATAATAAGGGCGTAGGGATGTGACGACCCCATCGCCCACGGTTGGAATATCTATTGTCTACGTGACAATAGATATTCCACCCATGCAATCAGTCAACCCGCAGGACACCTTGTGGCGGGGTGTCGGGGAGTAGCGACCCCGCGGGAACCGAGTGCTCCCGGGGGAGGCCCCTGTCTTCATCTCCGGCTCGCCTTCACCGGCCGGTCGGAGTGAAGCCTGACGAGGACAGGACCCCCACCTCTGGCTTGCCTTAACCGGCCGGCCAGAGTGGAGTCGCGAGAGCTTTTAGCTCGAAGGGTGGATGCGAAGCGTAAGTGGCGAGTGGGCACGTGATGCTGGACCCTCAGGGAGCGCGTGATCGTAGTTTAAAGTCCAGGGACGCCTCTCCACCCTTAGCTGCTCACAAAATGTTGCCCCCTTGTCGCACTATTGCAGCGACTTATTTCGGGGGCCCATACAGTGAGAGGGCGAGTCACCACCTGCCAACACATTTTTACTTTCTTTTAGTAGAAAGGCAGGTGCCATAGTTTCCCATAGTCCTCAGTACCAGTCCATTTAGCATCCCAATCCATAGCCCAATCATTAAATTTCCATACCCTGCAATAGTCCTACATCGGCCGCGGACTGCCCAGGGCTGTATCTCTATAGTGCAGTCATGGGCAGGCTGCGGCTGGTGTCCCACAACACATTAAAATTCTCGAAAGGGCCTCTGCGTGTTGGATCCGTGTCCCCACGTAAGCCTTCCAAAGATCCGGGTACTGTCCTTCTGGTGGTACCCGAGTATTATGGAAATGAGAAACATAATAATAATAATATATTTTTATTTCCAGATATTTATCCATATTTGTGTTAGTATACATTAATCTTACAAACTATGTTAGTAATACATAAAATTATAAAATTAAAATTCCATACAAATTAAAATCATACAATTAAAAAACAAGATTAAAACCATTAAAAATTATCCAAATTATCCATTATCATAATTATATTGCATAAGATGTAAATTTGCCCACCGCTTAAGGAATGGACCGTCGTGGACAATGGACCGTTTAAATAACAATTTTATTTTTATGAAGTTATACCAACACGGTACCTATCTAAAGGAAAATAGCAATCTACGAAACGGCTTGACCAATTCTGAATAAAGTCCCACTCGCAGGCAAGTGATATTCTTACGAGAAAGATATTTCGCTCGAAAAAATTATTAGCCGGTCGGTCGGTACAAAATTATTTCATGACCAAGTCATTTTTTCATCAAAATATTTTATCGTATTTATAGGTATAGTTTTATCTTTACCCAATACCAAGAAATAAAGATATAACTAATAGTTGTCTATATACTTAGATATAATAATTATCGATAGATAATAATGAAAATTCATTAAGTAAAAACACATGCCATGTGTTATCATATCACCACGTGTTTTAAACATAAAACATACATACATACATTATCTGACATATTTCAACGATTGACAGTTAATAATAAAAGATTAATCAATACCTGAATTATCTAAATTATTTCCACTCTTACAGTATTTTTTGAATTTCTGTTTTGTCTAAAAATGCATTGGTTCCCCCTTTCTATGAAATGCGCGCATGCCTATAAATATTTTTTTACACAGACCAAATTCTTATTAGAATACTTAGTTAGAATATGTCTGAAGGACTAAATAACAAATTTAACTAAGGCCATCGATTCAATCAGATCCCATTTTTTCGGAGAAATTGAGAACATAGGAGACACTTATTTTAATCATAAAATTCTATATTTTGTGCCTGGTGTTTATTCATGTAACCTGACATGGTAAATTGGCTAAATATAAAAATACATTTTTCATACATGGTGGTCACTATTGGTCGCAAACACAGGACCCATGCTTAATGTTTGTAACTACATTCTTGTAAATAAATGTAAAAAAAATTAGGACCTATTTACTATTTATACAAAATTGACTAATTATAATATACTAGCTTTCCACCCGCGGCTTCGCCCGTGCAGTCAAAGAAAAACCCGCATAGTTCCCGTTCCCGTGGGATTTACGGGATAAAACCTATCCTATTTCCCGGGGTAAAAAGTAGCCTATGTCCCTTCTCGGGTATCAAAATATCTCTATACCAAATTTCATGCAAATTGGATCAGTAGTTCAGGCGTGATTGAGTAACAGACAGACAGACAGAGTTACTTTCGCATTTATAATATTAGTATGGATATAAGTATAAGTATATAAGTATGGATTATGTGAGAATTAGTGTGAAATGTATGACAATGAAATGATAGTGTTTTCTGGCATGCTTGTGTGAATAAAATTAATCACCACAAATAGGCACTTACCTTCTTGTTATATCCAAGTTTGGTTCCCGATGTAAGTTATTACTTATAGATATGTAATAAAATAAGGAAAATATAAGTAATATTGTTATAACAAGTTGGTTTTTTCTTGATCTGTACCACATTTTTTTCATTGTTGACTCTGAAATACAGATTGTAGAAAATAAAACTATAGTTTTATATAGATAACTTGGTTTGTGTTAAAAGGAATTTTTTATTTAATTAATATACCCGCAAAATTTAAAAAATAATAGGTTTTTCAATTCTTGCAACATTATTTATTTATACTCTACTTCTATCGTTGTACCATGATAAGTATAACTAACTAATAACTATAAAATATTAAAGTAAATGTATATATAGGGAAAACCTTCAATAATCCCTTTCATTCTTTCTTAGTAACCAAAATATTAAAACTTTGATCTATGTAAAATAAACCTGGACAAATCCTGAACAAGAAGCTAGTATAAATATTATAAAGCTGAAGAGTTTGTTTGTTTGTTTGAATGTGCTTATCTCTGGAACTACTGGTCCAATTTAAAAAAAAAATGGTTGTTTTTAAAGTAGGCTTACGAGCGAGATGTTTACGTGATAACGTGTTATTGGTGGCAGCGCTCGAGATGAGACGGGAGATCGGTCCGTCTCTCTCTTGTTATACCTGCGATCGCGGTCGTGAGGTTTTGGTGTGACACAAGTTTCTGAACATGTCACCCGACTAAAACGATTTTAAAAACGTTATCACGTTAAAATTCTTTCGGTGTTGGATAGCCAGCATAGAAGGATATAGGCTATATATCATCACGCTAAAACCAACAGTAGCAGAGCCACGCGGGTGAAATTGCGAAGCGCATCTAGTAATAAATAAATAGTACATAGTAATAACTAATAAGTAAAATGACTTATTTATCTTACTGAAAAACATTTATTTCTTATTCATACAAATTAACATTGAAATGAAGTAATTTAAATACCTAATGAAATAAAGGAAACACTTTTATTGCATGTAAAACATAATTGGATACTAAACATACTACATTAACTTTTAATTACTTTTTAATGAATACTATTTATGACTATAGTTCTTGATAAGAATTAACACCTCTTTGGTATTTTTTTATGTAAATTACCAACCATGAAGCCTCATGTTCAAAACCTAAGAGAAAAGAACAATTTTTTACCAACTAGCTGTGCCCTTCCTGACGTAACACCGAGGGGTCCAGGGTTCGATTCCCGGTGGAGACAAAGAAAAAAAAAATGTCTCAGTCTGGCAGGACACAGAAGGCTGATCTAGGGGACATGGGACTTCACTTTTTTTTTTGGGCCCTGCAGTCTTACCCTATTACTCCTGTTGGTCTTAGCGTCATGATATAGCCTATAGCCTTCCTTGATAAATGGGCTATCTAACACCAAACTAATTATTCGAATCAGTAGTTCCTGAGATTAACGCATACAAACAAACAAACACACCAGCTTTATAATATTATAATAGTTAAGTATAACTAGATACATACAAAAATTTTGTCATTCCTTTACATCACAACAGAGCAATCTTTAATATATATAAATCTCGTGTCACAATGTTTGTCCTCAATGGACTCCTAAACCACTTAACCGATTATAATAAAATTCGCACACCATGTGCAGTTCGATCCAACTTGAGAGATATGATAGTTTAAACATGTAGGTACCACAGGCGAAGCCGGGGCGGACCGCTAGTTATATTATATGATTTTTGTGTCTCGAGATAGTTACATAGGCTACTTTTTACGGCAGTGAAACATGTCATTCCTATGGGGATTTCTTTCAACAAGGAAGTCATGGTCAGAAAACGATTAATTGAAATATCCTAGATAATATTTGTGTGTCTATGATATTATGAGGAAAATGTACACAGTACCTATTAATTATTGTAAAACATAATATATAAAGATATAATCCTTATCTTAAATTATTGTAATTCATTGCTTATGTTATGACTTCCAATCACATTGAAAAAAAATTGTATTATGAAATTAATTATCCATCCACCTATATAGAATTATCAATGATTACTATATCTTTATTTTAAATGCTTGTCTTTTAAATCTAGATTATCAATAATGAATTGATATCATTTTTTAGTATTATTTAATCAAGACTTTCCTTGAAATTTTGAAGGAATGAACTGATAAGTAAAAAATACTGTTTGTGTTTAATTTGATAAAAAATCATTGAAAACTATCTTTAATGTTATTAGCATGAAAAGTGTGTTTGTTTTCTAGGAATAAGCTAATTCTCTGGCAGTAGTGATTCAAATTAAAATTTGAATAATTGAATAAAAAAAACATAGATGTAATGTAAATGTTAGAACACTGAAAATCAGTGCTGCAAAATTTTATATTTTAGGTACATTCCAAATGGTCAAATAATGCTTCACAGTGTACTTACTATATTATGTATGAGTACTTTTTGTATTGTATAAGCCCTGTTCATGTGAAGTTTCTTGCTTCATTATTATATTATTTGTGCGAAAATTTTAATCGATTTTTATAAATTATAGAAAAAATTACCAATTATGAAGGATACATATTTTTTATTATTTAAAAAAGTGAGCGATTATGCTAATTTATTCGTTCATTCTTTATACAAACAAGAATATTTCCCAAGAATAAAAGAAAAATATTTTAATGGGTATTTCTTTAGAAATTTGCGGCACGAATTAAGGGGGGGGAGGGGAGGGAACGGGAGGGCGGAGGTAAGGGGAGACCCCCTATAAAGTGGGGGGGTGAGGAAACCCCCCTTCTATTTTTTTTTTAATTTTTTTTGAGATTATATTTATACTAGCTTACCGCCCGCGGCTTCGCCCGCTTTGAATTAAACCTAATAAATTATATACTAAACCTTCCTCTTGAATCACTCTATCTATTAAAAAAAACCGCATCAAAATCCGTTGCGTAGTTTGAAAGATTTAAGCATACAAAGGGACATAGGGATAGAGAAAGTGACTTTGTTTTATACTATGTATTGATGTAGTTAGAAATATAACGAAGATTATGGGCTTTCTTGACTGCTCCGGCGCTGCAGAACGTGGCGCTTGCCCCCGTGTACCTCGTTGCAGGCAGGAGTCTTCACTCGCCTTCGTAGCTTCGGCTTTTTGGTCGCCTTTGGCGACCAGCCTCAGCCACTCCGGCTCGCTTGACTCTGCCTGCTCCTCAGCACACGCGGGCGCCACGCTCCTCCGCGCCTCCGACTTTTTAAATACACTCTAGTGTATGACAGACAAGTACCACGTGGAATCGGGGTGGACAGATTCGGTTCTGTGATTAACAATTTGTGTGCAATATACATACAATAAAAACATTTTTTTAAATAATTATTTTTCAAATCTTGTATACATGTTTGATACAATTTACAATGGCAATGAATGGATCCATTTTATTTTTTTCCACCCATCGTCTCCACATATTCTATAATATTATCACCGAAGTTTGCTGGGTGGTTATAGTTATCTTTTTTAAAAAATCTTTTTACAACATGCCACTGGGACTCAAATGGGTCAGAGGCAACAAATGGGTTGTCTGGGTCTGAGTGATTAACTTTTTTATGAACATACCCATATTGCAAACAATCATATGCTCGCCAATTATAACCCGTATGAATTGTTGTCCCCTCAGCAACATGCTTTTGAATGAACTATGGTTTTTAATATGTACATTAAGACATTTGTTATCTCTTTCAAACACAATTCTTGTAGTTTTGTCAATGTAACTCAAACAATTTTGAACATAATCTCAAAAATTAAAAAAAAGATTTCTCTGTAATTACACGTTTCCGCACGAAAAGCCGCTAATGTATGTTTCGGGGCATCATTATCGATCGATAAAAATTAAAATCGCGCCGAAATTCGTGCCGCACGTTTCTAAAGTCAACCCTTTTAATGTGCGTTTGTTACTCTAAATAATAATGTACGCAGTAATTTTTATGGTATAACTTTCTATCTTCTCAAATTAAAGACTGGGTAGTTACTAACGTTAAGAATATACCCTGAAGGCCAATAATTTCGTATTTATTTCAATTACTTACCCTATTTACCGCTACTTGAAGGGTAAACACTCCAATAAGAAATTCCCTAAAATTTTATTTACAATATCGAAACACTGACACACATTTCTTGCTATTTATTAATTTGTTACACATTGGACACTAGCGTGTAGAATGTAAATAAAATATATACTGCAACAGAATAAATTATTCAAGGAAAACCATTAAACGGTTGATTATTGCAAAATGAAACTTGCTGTGAAAACTGAAACTTGCGACTTGCGAGTTACCTGCGAGCAGAGATTACAGACTACCACCGATGTCAAATTCAAATTGACGTTTGACAGCTGTTTGGATGGTGCTGTTCTGTGGTGCAGTTGGTACTGATCATAGACATAAGTTATAGGAAAGAAGTAGGTATTTAATTATTTTCTCTGATCTCTTATATCTTTTTCGGAGTTTCGGCGCTATTAAAGTAAATAATTTAATACGAAACCAGGCTAATAATACATTGCTATTTTTTTTTAAGTTATGTAGAAATGTGAAAAAAAAACAATCAGAGATTCCCAAACTTTTTTTTTAAATTTTGTTGTGATTCTTAATACATATTTTAGGAAGAAAGTTTTTTTACGAAAACTAAAAATAATTTGATGGTTAAACGAACAATTAATATTGAATGGTAACTATATAAGACGACATATGAGCCGAAATAATAATAATATTATACGTATAATAAATAATTTATAGTATTTGTGATTTTTTTCCTAGCTATTTTGATAATCTAATCTTGCTCTTGACCGGAAGTTCAAATGTTAGGAGGTCAAGATTTATATTTATAAACATTTTCTGTTTTATTTCACGTTCAAACCTCGAGAATCGAAGTACTCCTCACACCAGTTTAATGCTGACTACAAATTACAAATGACGTGCTTGTGATCGTTTTTGCTGTTTGTGCAAGGTAAGAGTTGTAGGTCAGTAATGATAATCTAATAATAATATGAAAAATGCCGCTTATAAGTTATGTATTCATTATATTTAAATAGGTATACATTAAAAAATTTACAACAATTTAATCGCTCATAAAAGGGGGAAAAAATATTATTCAAACTTAAAATAATACTTTTATGTGTAAAATATAGATTCAAAACCTAAAATTACAAAACATTTAAAAAATTGTTATGTGTATAACAACCACATAACAATGGCTATAATATTAAAGTTGTTTATAATTTTACTTTCCAATCAGACTGTTAAGTGGGACACACGTACCTATGTAACATATTATGAGCAATATCTCTTTGCAGTTTAAGGCTGTATTATGCATACAAAATTTGAGGAGCATTTTTCCTCAGCTAATTTGTCGTAAAATTAAACAAATATTTTTTTTATCAAACTCGATTTACGTATGATCGAGGATGTGTTGTATGTGCATGAATGAACAATAACTTAATAGATACACATAGAATCCAGTTCATGGTCAATTGTTCATGAGGTTTATTTGTTAGTATATGCAGCGCTACAGTATACACACAAACAATAGGATTGTGCGTACCCTACCTAGTTGGTTATCGTGTTACTTTTTGTATTAATTTCCAATAGTTATACGCCATAGTCTGAGTGTTTCCTTTCTGTTACAGTTCTACCATGAAGCTGCTGTTTATTATATTTGCCATCATCACCTTGACTACTGGTGATAAGAGATGTCATGGTGTCTATTTCGATGATAAGTACTATAACCTCTACATAATCAAGGAAGGAATTCATAACTTACATGATTTTGCCTACAACAAAAACGATAATACAATATACTTTACGTATGAAACACTTTCGGAAAAACCCTTGCTTCTTCTTGGTTACTTTGATGTAGGCACTCGTACAGTAGGAACTATAAGTGGGATAAGAAACGCAACATCCGTAACTATTGATCAGTTTTATGGGAAAGTATACGTCGGTGGTGCTGACGGTCTCTACAAAATAAACGACCAGAAGGTTCCAGAAAGACTTCCAATACAGGAGGATGTGAAAAGTGTACATTTTAGAGATGGACTCTATTTTACAAACAGGAAACGAGAAGTGTACAAGTTTGAAGATGGCTACGCTAGTTTAGTTCCTGAGATGCGAGGAGTGGAAGCTGATAAAATTGTCATAGACGATGACAGCAACATGTTTTTCACACAAAATAAGAAGCTTTTTAGAATTAAAATGGGCACAAGAGCTATTAATACTCATGAAATGCATACAGTTGATGCGCTAACTACGGACCTTTACCATAAGCCGTACATTTGTACTGCCAAGGGAGTGTATGTATATAATAAGTACAAATATGTATTTGACAAAGTTTCTGATATTGCAAGGCTAAAGGCTCTTGCATTTAGTAAGATGAATGAACCAATTTATGCAGTGGCTGATTTATTCGTTAGGTTAGAGTTGAGCCCTATTGGTTGTTTTGAAGATTAAGGAATTAATTCACAAGTTCGAAACTAATTTAAAGCAGTTCAATGGAAATTATTCAATTGGGTAAACCTAAATTTATTTAGAATAGTAAACGAAGTGAAACGGGTAGAAATGTTAAAAGTTTTGTACTACATTTTTAGTATAGTAGTCATAGTTTTCTACATAGAATACCTACTTCAATTATCTTGCAACGGTAATAACCATTAACCGTCACATAAATATGTTACCGATAGTAATTATACATTTCATCCACAGACATGTATATTTAAGTAGACAACGCAAGTACCGCGATCTGTATGAAAACCAAGCGTGTCATATTTTTTGTACTGACCTTGACGCGTTATGACGTCACGAGCGCTTTTTAGTGATGTTAATTTCATTTTACGCTAAATCGATTAGGCCGCCACTCGCGCGGCGATTCTAGTATCGTCCTAACTCCTATCCCATCGAAGTAAATCGAAAGAAATCAGATCAAACTAGATCTATGTCTAAGAGGTAGTCAAATAAATGAATCGTAATCGATTACTAAATCGATTCAAGACAGAAAAATGATAATTACCATAGACAGAGGGATGATAAAATAAAGTTATAAACCTTTTAATATTCTAACAAGTAAACTAATGTGTTTTAGCTTTTTCTTACATATGCCCATTGAGTTACCATGTACTACGTACTAGAGAGGCCATCGAAAGAAAGTAATGAAACTGTCAATCAATCAATCTTTATGTCCCGTTGCATCGATCCATTTTCCTTTTATGTTCGGGTTACTTGGAAAACTGAAAAAACAAACATAGTCTAAGCAATAAGGAGTTTTCTTAAAAAACTCCCAAGATGACACTTTATAACTAATGGCGTCCATGTCATAATATTTATTTTTAGTACCTTTGTATTAAAATACTTAAAAGTTCTAGGTCAAGTCGTATTAAATGACAAAAAAAATCTATGCCTTTTTTTCTGAAAAATTGCTCCTTCAAATTATCATTTTTCTGTTCGATTATAAAATCGATTAGAATCGAGAACTGTTGCATCAAATGAACATCACTAACCACAAAATTGGACAGAAAAATGAGAACAGAAAAATGAGAAGACGCTATTCATTGCTTGTTATCATACGACGCGATCTTTACCGTGCCAAGTAAAAGCCGCAATGTATTCCGAATCATTTCGTATGATTTGGTATCCGTGTTTGTCACGATCGTTTTCCACAGATATTCTTTATTTGATTTTAAAATAAATAGTGCATATTCTGATTAGAAAATTACTTACCGGTGGAAGGAAACATCTATGCTAACTCAGCCACTCACAGCTGTGGAGTTTCTACAGTTTATAACGGCGCAATTCGGCATTTTACTTTATTCAGCTTCACGTCTTTCCTTGGCGAACTGCAAGCGCGGACTGAGTGTAGGCCAGCGTCAAGTAAGTTTCATAAACTTAGTTTGGACACGGGAAGTAGATACACTCGCTTAGTCTATCTTGATACATGTCTGTGATTTCATCATAAAGGTATAAGAAAATTAATATTAAGCAGAATATTGCACGCCTCATGCGAAGCGTTGAGGTGGGTACCACTGTCACTTCGCGCAAAACATCTGATTTTTCAAACTTAAAATGTCTTTATGTATCATACATTGCACTTGTAAGATAATACATACACACACATATTAAGAAAAAACACTATTTTTAACATTCATGATATTTTTGATGTCATTTTTGTTATTTAAACTAGTTAAAAAACAGTTTAAAAAAGTTCTGTCTTGGACGTCCGTGTGTCTGTATGTGCGGAGGATTTTCTTGTTAACACGATAGCGACCGAAATACTTTACTAATCGAGTCTTTTTTTTTCTCTTACGCTTGAGTATGCTCAGGAATAGAACCCTTTCATTTTTCAGGGTCTGATTCGATGTGGTTTAATTGTTATTAAATAAACAAAAAAAATATTTAATAAAAAATTATTAAAAAAAAATTATGAGGCGTGCACTTTTGGATTTTCCAAACTATATTCTTCTATACACCTCTCGATTTTTTTATGTGGATAAACTTTTGTTATTCAGACATTTGTTATAACATGAATTAAAAATTATATGCTAAAGCCCAAACTTACAATGTAAGCCTACAATATTGTTTTACTTTGTTGTATTATTTATCTCTATTATTTTCTTTTAATTAGTTTTTTGTGTTCGTAGTAATATATTTTTAGTATGTTTAGCACGTGTACATTCATTATTTTTAAATTTTTATGCAAAATAAATGTTGACAATAATTATTGGTGATATTAATTATTAAAACATCCGCGGTGCTATATCACACTGTTTACCAGTGTAAGTGCATAACTGTATTAATTGTTATTGCCAAATGATTAATACAAAATAGTTATTATCCTAAATTAATATCGTCAAATTGTGTAAAATTATGTATTGTTTACTTAATTGTTTATGAAACAGAAAGACCCTCAAATCATAGACAATACAGGAAACAGAAATAATAAATACATAATTTTTATCATGTTGGCAAGATATAAACACGAATCCTACTTCCGCTTAAAATTAAATTATGGAAAGAAAAATATTGTGTTAAGTACATAATAAGTTAAGTTATGATGTCATAAAAAATCATTTCCAATAAAAAAAAAACATTTATATGAAGTATCCTTGACGTCTCTGATTTTTTATTTAAAAAGGAAATTTATGTAAAGAAGAAAAGACATTCTATTGACTTCACTTTTGTCAACTGCCAAAAAAATAAAAAAATTGCCGCTACGAATTACGATCTCAATTGAAATTTGATTTAAATATTACCTATAAGTTTAATTTGTTGTTGTTTTAGTTATTAATAGACAATATAATTGCGTTGTGATGATCCGGGAAGACAAAGAAATGAAATGGATATTGTCATCAATAATTTGGAAAGTAAGTTAATATTTTCATTTTACAGTTATCTGTTACCTTAATCTGTTATTAATCCTGATAAATCTACTATATAAAAATAAGTCGGGTTTTCCTTCCTGACGCTATAACTCCAGAAAGCACGAACCGATTTCCACGGTTTTGCATTCGTTGGAAAGGTCTCGGGCTCCGTGAGGTTTATAGCAAAGAAAAGGTGTCTCTGGTGGCGAAACGGAGTTCGCCGGGTTTGCTAGTGCCTGATAAAAATTACATTGCTGCCATGGCCTATGCTATAATTCATAAGGACTTTTATCTTAAATTTGCTATAGAATATAATAGTTATATAGCTACTACTACTACTACTAACTACTATGAATTTACTTAACGTAACGGTGTATTTAAATAATCTATTGAATCAGAACTTTATACTGTGTATTAGTCAGACTCAGATATAAACGGTCATATTAAACATACTTTTGGTCTCCGTAAAAAATGGCATATTAGCATAGAAATAATATGTTAGGTTTTGTTACTCGACTAATATTAATAGACGCATTATAGTTATAAAAAGTGGTGTTTATTTACAACCGCACAAAGACCATATTATTTCGTTTTGTCATTATACAAAATACAGAGTGGAATTTTGTTATGCCCCCAGAAGGGAAAATACTCTTTAATACAACTGAATATAGATTTTTTTTTAATTAACGGTAACCCATTATTTTTTGAAAGACCGAAAACTGCATTCAAACTTTTCGAAAAATTTGCTTAACACACCCGAGAATTGACCCATAATAAATTATTGAACAGTTAAAATTACAC
This sequence comes from Colias philodice, assembly GCF_061535455.1. Classification (NCBI taxonomy): domain Eukaryota; kingdom Metazoa; phylum Arthropoda; class Insecta; order Lepidoptera; family Pieridae; genus Colias; species Colias philodice. Next base: position 876,210 of record NC_143112.1, read on the forward strand.
CTGTATGTACATACCTACCTACTTTTACTTTGACTCGTACCTATTTAAATTCTACAATGCCACTTCCTCATTCATTCATCATTACTTCGCCATATTTGAAAAACGGCGTCGTTATATGCCTATATTATGTTCGTAATCAATGATATTATCTATATTCTTTACTAATATTATAAAGAGGAAAGGTTTGTAATTATGTATGTAAGTATGTATGTATGTATGGTTTTCACGCATAAACTACTGGACCGATTTCAAAAATTCTTTCACCATTAGAAAGCTGCATCTTCACTGAGCAACATAGGCAGTAGGCTATATTGCATTTTGAAAAAAATTAGAGATCCTTACCAAAAATGCAATAATGTAACCCAAGGTGTAAAAAATTCCTCAATAAAACTTCTGTCATCGCGTGCGCTACGGAATCTATTGAAGATAGACCAAAAAATGTTCTACGGTATTATAGAATGGATCAATATCTACAAGAAAGTCCGCGATACAATATGTCCATCTTCAGTAGTTATGCGTTACTAAAAAAACTTTTTTACGTTTTCAAAGTAAATAGAAGTGCCGACAGTAATCAAACCATGTTATCGATACACTATTAATCCATATCCCATTAAATGATGTTTTATTATAGACTGTTTCAATACCAGCAAAATACGCAACCTTTAAAACTACGCAATGATTTTTTATGCAGTTTTTTTAAAAAGTGATCCAGGAGGAAGGTTTTAGTCATGTTTTAGTATATAGGTAATTTAGGTACCTATTAGGTTATAGAAAAAGCGGATGAAGCTGTGGGCGGAAAGCTAGTGAACAATAAACCAGAGAGAATTTCCTAATATTTAAATATTTACAATATTTTTCGCAAATTCTATATTTTACGTACGCCACAAATTGTTAGTTAATACCTACGCGTTTCCGCAGAAAAATTTTCTATATTCAGGAAGATGAGCAAAGCTTTTGAAGTGAAATTTCGCGTGTAGGCGCGTTGAGAGTTAAATTTCATCGTCATGGATTCAAGGCGACGATTTTGGTATCAATGGTTGGTTTAGTTAGACTCAAAAATCTTGCCAAAGAAGTTTTACTTCCGACACGTGTGCTCGACACACACGCTCTTTTTTATTTAGTTCCCAGAAGCCTAATACAGCTAGTCGAAAATAATTTTAAGCCGTTTCATATTTGACCTTTATTTTCAGCTAAGCCACAACATAAAAAGGCTACAGAATAGATCAAGAAAAATACAAATGCTAACTTTCGTATTTGTCTGCACTTTTATATGCACTGGTCTTTATTTATTAATGTACAAGGAGCTTAACGAGGATATGTTAAACACTAATCCGTAAGTATGTTTATACTAATACACATTATGTTATCTGTGATAATACCAATAATACTAACGGTCCGCTCCGGCTTCGCCCGTGGTACTAATATAATGATTAATGTACCTAGTTGGATCACGAAAGAATATTTAATTCGGTCCGTTTGTTCCTGAGATTAACGCGTTCAAATGAAACAAAATATTCAGCTGTATAGTATTAGTTACTAGATTTCCGCCCGCGGCTTCGCCCGCGTTTTCAAAGGAAAACCCGCATAGTTCCCGTTCCCGTGGGATTTCCGGGATAAAACCTATCCTATGTGTTAATCCAAGTTACCCTCTATATGTGTGCTAAATTTCATTGTAATCGGTTGAGTAGTTTTTACGTGAAAGAGTAACAAACATCCATACAAACTTTCGCCTTTATAATAGTACTAGCGGTCCGCCCCGGCTTCGCCCGTGGTACATGTTTACGTTTTCTCTACATAAGAACCATCCTCGTACTTCAAGGAATATAATAAAAAAAGAATTATCGAAATCGGTTCAGCCATTCTCGAGTTATGCGCTTACCAACACATTTTGCGATTCATTTTTATATATATAGTAAGTATTAAGATTTGTACATAGATTTTGAAGATAATGAAATTGTTTGTTTGCTCTAAAATATTTTTGACCAAAAAAATATTTGCAATGCCTACAAAAAAATCGCCTCACTGCTCACACGCATTCCACTGCACGTTTCGCGATGCGCGCTGGTACAGTGGTTGACGCGTGAGCGTTAAACACGGGTCCTGGGTTAGATTCCCGGTGGAGACGAAGAAAAAAAAAATGTCTCGGTCTGGCAGGACACAGAAGGCTGATCACCTACTTGTCCCTTAAGAAAAATCGATCAGTGAAATAGATGTATGGATAATGCATCTATCTGCCCCTTACCCCACTTCGGGGACACGGGACTTCACTCACTTTTTATCGCGATGCAACACAGCAGACTAGGGGCCGTAAATCACAATAGGTATGCCATATGCCAGTCAGTTCAATTCACGGCGTAAACTGTCTGGAAATAAGAGGTCATAATACGGCCCCTGCAAATTTCTCGGTTCTATTATTTAGTTCGTCTTTGGTTTTTACCGAAGACGAACTAATATTATTTTGTATGCTTACTTAATTATTTTAGTAGAAACTTTGCATAGTTTTAGGGAACTATCGATGTTATAGGTATAACATTTCGATAGTGTGCAATATCTCAAGACGTAGGTAACTAGGTACCTAGGTACGGTAAGGGGAAGAAGAACGCTTTTGAAGTAATTTTTCGTAGTATTTTCCTTTTTTCTTTCTCATTAAATTATTTCATAGCCTAAATATTAAATTCTCATGTGCTTTTCAAAGGCAAATTCTTAAAAAATGTTGTTTTTTTTCTTTTCGAAAAAGAATTTTTGCAGTTATCTGCGTTCTACGATATACTATATGTATAAAAGATTTGTACAAAAAAATTATAAAAGTTTCTGATAAATACTTAGTATGTAAGATCAATATAAATAAATTTGAAATACACATAAAATTAATAGGTCAATTGATTTTTAATTTCGACAAAACATAGCCTGGATAGCTCAGTCGGTAGAGCATTGGACTTTTAATCCAAGGGTCCAGCCGTCCAGGGTTCAAGTCCCTGTTCGGGCGGTTATTTTTATAATAATCTCTTTAACATGTCATCACAAACCTTTTTTTTACCAACTAAAAAACTACTATTCTATTTAAGAATTATCAATATGGTTTATTTTTTAAAGAATCTCGTATAAAATGGAATTTGTTTAGAAAACCTTTCTGCAAATCTATACTTACCTGTTTATTACGTCTGAATCTTCAATCATATAATTTAAATACGTTTGATTTAACAGCTACGTCATAAAAATGTCGCTGAGCCGATCCTATTCTTAGTTGATAACCTAATCAGTACATAGGTACTACATAGTATGTAATATAAAACAGTTGCTTTCCGAGATTTGAGTGTCTGTTTGCTTAGATCTTTAAAATTACGCAACACATTTCGATAGTTTTTATCACAGTTTTTATTCAAGACAAAGATTTTAGTAAGTATAATATGATTTGGAAAGTATTAGATAAAACTGGCGACGCCGTGGGCGGAAAGCTAGTTAATAATAAGTATGATATTATTCTTGGTTGGATCGCTAATATAAATACATTTTGTTACAGAATACACGCAAACACACATGTATCATCGCCTAACGTTGGTTGTATTTTCCCATTTATAGACCCTTTTTCACCAATCGCCATGAAATATAACAGAGATATGCCGAAAGTTACGTGCAAAGGGAAGGATTGGGTTGAGTGCAATGTATGCCAATATTATTAATTTAAATATTTAATCATCAATATCACTATTATCGACATAGTTGTCGACACCATCTACATCATTTACATGTTCAATATCGTCACCATCTTCAATAACATTTACATGTTCAATATTGTCACCACTTCAACGTCATTTACATGTTCAATATTGTCACCATCTTCAATATCATTTACATGTTCAATATTGTCATCATCTTCAACGTCATTTATATGTTCAATATTGTCACCATCTTCAACGTCATTTACATGTTCAATATCGTCACCATCTTCAATAAAATTTACATGTTCAATATTGTCATCATCTCCAATATCATTTACATGTTCAATATTGTCATCATCTCCAATATCATTTACATGTTCAATATCGTCACCAATCACCATCTTCAATATCGTCATAATCTTCAATATCATTTATATCTTCAATATCGTCATAATCTTCAATATCATTTATATCTTCAATATCATTTATATCTTCAATATCGTCATAATCTTCAATATCATTTATATCTTCAATATCGTCATAATCTTCAATATCATTTATATCTTCAATATCATTTATATCTTCAATATCGTCATAATCTTCAATATCATTTATATCTTCAATATCATTTATATCTTCAATATCGTCATAATCTTCAATATCATTTATATCTTCAATATCGTCATAATCTTCAATATCATTTATATCTTCAATATCGTCATAATCTTCAATATCATTTATATCTTCAATATCATTTATATCTTCAATATCGTCATAATCTTCAATATCATTTATATCTTCAATATCGTCATAATCTTCAACATCATCATCGTTAACATCATAAGCTAATCATCAAGATCAAGAGCCCACGACGGCCAGACATTCCTTATTTTATAAAAGTTTCTCTGTATATGTCTCCTATACAGATAAGAATGACCAGCGACTATCAAGTTTGGGTTGTGGTTACTTTGGCAGGAAACAGGTAGTAAAGGTGTTTCTGTGTGTGTGATCTTTTACGGGGACTTAATATGTTGATGGAATTTCACGTATCTCGATGACTTTTTAGTTATTGTGAGAGCTTTAAAGCGTCTGTTAAGCAATATGACTCACGGGAAGTATCTGGGAGTACTGATATCTCATTTTTAACTGTCAAAAGTCATTGTGATACGTGGAATTCCATCAACATAAGTCCCCGTAAAAGATAAGTAATAACTTTATTACTTATATTATACTATTATTTTTTAATAATTATAGTTAACTAATGTTTTTAGTACGTTATTTCATATTTGTTACACTTTTAGGTAGTAACGTGAATTTGATGATATGTTAGGGCGCGTTCCCACTATGTCGTAACGACTAATTTATCGTTCGACGACTGTCGTCTTTACCTGTTCCCATTATAACGATTGTTTGTCGTCAACATTTTTTATCGTTTAGCGACTGTCGTATCTAGCTGTTCCCATTGGATCGCGACGACATTTTATCGTTTCCTGGCAGTCGCTTTGTCGTTTACACATCATCAGCAAGCTACAAATCTAGTCGCCTCTGCGTTCGCTTGGTGATTATGGTTGGCTTGGTGACACGGTGGGAACGCGCCCTTAGGGCGCGTTCCCACCGTGTCGTGACGACAGATAATCGTGTAGTTTTAAGTGTCGTGGCTTATATGTTTAAATGGAGGTGTTCACATTTAGAACGACACAATTTACTGTCGTCTACGACAGTTTTTGCAGTGACGACACTTTGTCGTGACAGTGGGAACGGCAAGCACGACAGTCGTAAAACGATAAAAAATCGTGGACGGCAACTCTATAACGTCCATTGAACTCAGGAGAGTAAACGCACTAGTAATCACCAAGCGAACGCAGAGGCGACTAGATTTGTAGCTTGCTGATGATGTGTAAACGACAAAGCGACTCCCAGGAAACGATAAAATGTGGTCGCGATCCAATGGGAACAGCTAGATACGACAGTCGCTAAACGATAAAAAGTGTTGACGACAAACAATCGTTATAATGGGAACAGGTAGAGACGACAGTCGTCGAACGATAAATTAGTCGTTACGACATAGTGGGAACGCGCCCTTAGTTATTTTTTAAATGTGTCTGGCAAGATGTAAAAACCATGAAAACTGTCCAGCTCTTGAGGTTCCATATTTTTATATGTCCCCAATTAACATATATAAAACTTAGCTTTTAAACTATAATGAAAGTTAGGTACTACTTAATACACCTTTACTACCTGTGTGTATAGGAGACATACACAGAGAAACTTTCAACTTTTATAAAATAAGGAATGTCTGGCCGTAGTGGGCTCTTGGGATATAATGATTGAAGATACAATAATTTCATGAGTCTAAGCATGTGTTTTAGTTTTTTAAACTACATACTACATTTATTATTTTATTGTTAATGATCATAAACTTTTGCATACACAGATAAACAAGATTTATATATTTTTTCATACAGATGTCGGAATGCTATGTTAAAAAGGAGATTTTAGACTCGAAAAAAGACATCACCTGTGTATACAAAGATATAATATACATAGATGATGATAATTATAAAATCGGTGATGGAATAAAGTTGTCTGGTGATGAAAAGTATATACTTAATCAGAGTGATTACTTTAAGGTGTCGTGTTTTGGGTACGATAAAAAAGGGTAAGTGAATAAGTATGTTTTTACCATGGTTTTTACTTAAAATTTTGGATAATGGTGTTATATTTTATTTTATTTTTATGGATAATCCTAAATGTAATGTTTATCGTTAAAATGTCTTATAACAATAAAATAAAATACAATTAAATTTTTTTTTGTCTTTCAACTCAAGCAAATCATTCTGTTCTTTTGTTGTATTTTTTCTGATTATTTTGTTTTTTACTTTTTTACCTAGACAGTGATTTACCGAGTGTAATTTCTGACTAATTTTGATCCTATGTTTCGGACTTTTGAGTGAGTAAAACTTATAACACTGCTTACACATTATAAACCTGAAAATTAACACAGTTTCACTCTATAACACTTTCAAGAAGAGGGCAGAGGGTAAAAACAAGAAGAAATTTTAAATTTGAATTTTTCTACAACGAATAATAATAACATTGCAACTGTCATAACTCACTGTCTAGTGTCAACTGCCAATTCACACAAAAGTTGCCATAGATATAAAAATTATATGAATATTTTCTGCTAATGCTGTGTCTACACGATCATTGATTAATTATGGCTGGAGAATGTTTGGCATGTAATTTGAGCGTATTAGTGACGCATAAGAGAATAAAATGCACTAAATATAGTGCTCTTTATCATATAGAACGCATTCCATATGATAAAGAGCACTATCAATCAACCAATTCTTCACAAGTGGCCCGTATTAATTGGGTATGTCCTGCTTGTGTTGCTGCTTCTCGAAGGGGTGGTGACAACACGAACACACCTATTAGGCCTACTCCTGGTGCAGTGACGTCTCCTGTGGCTGCTTCTTCCATTGGTGATTCCGCGAATTTTACTACCATCTTGTCGGAGCTCAAATCATTCCGTAGTGATATGCAATTGAGATTAGACAAATAGGAAGAGAAGATTGACACTTTCAGCGGGGTTCTTGATTGTAATTTACAATCTGAAATAATCGAAATGAAAAAGTGCTTTCAGTCACTTCGCACCGATCTAGACTCTGTAATGGAATGCTCTAGTAAATTAAAAGATATAAGCAATCGTAATGAGGCCGCTCTGAAGTGTACGAAGAACTCAATTGTAGACATTAAAAACAAACTAGTTGAACATGAAAGCTCACTAGAATTTCTCTCGAAGAAGTTCGACGATATACAAGCTGATTCCTCGTCACAGACATTAACTACAACCGAATTAAAAGTCAGTAACTACTTCTACTATTGACAATAATTTGAAAACTCTTCAAAATAAAGTTAACCAATTGGAACAAATATCCAGAAGACATAATTTTGAATTACATGGCGTACCTGATAAAAAGGATGAGAACTTAAGTTCAATTGTCTCTAACTATTTGGATAAAATATCTGTCTCGCTTCCCAACGATGCTGTCATTTCTTCCTACCGTGTGGCCAAACGGGTGAAAAGCACCGACCGCCCACGCACTATTTTGGTTACATTGATGACTCCTAGGCATCGCGATATGATATTATCAGCAGTGCATCGCTACAATAAATTAACTCGAGGAATGTGTTGAACTCGCTTGACCTCGGTGTTGTAGGTGAAGTTAAACAAGTTTATGTAGCTGAAAATCTCACGCCAGAAATGAGACATATTTTCATGGAGGCTAGACATTAGACAAGCTTCTAAGACACTTGATTACAAGTTCGTGTGGGTAAGTTTGGGAAGGTCTTTATGAGAAAAAACGAACATTCTCCAGCTGTACTCATTAATATTTAATAGTCTATCTAGATAAGATTAAAAATCTGCCTTAGTCTTTACATAAATATCTTTATCTACATTTAATTTTTATTATTATTTTTTTTTAACCCCTGCATTATGCTAATATTTTATCACAATGTAAACGGGTAATAAAACGGGTGTAATTTAAACGGGTTTTAAATCGGCTGTTACCAGATATTATTAACGAATTGTGAGATTTATAAGAAGAGGAAGATCAACGAATTTGGACCAGAAAATGGATTTTAAGGCGAAATGCCCTTGGAGCAACATAGCCTTTTTAATGAATTGCAGTAGATCCATTCGTTATTAGCGGCCATTTTAATTGAGATTTTGATAAATTGTTTGAAAAAATACACAAACACGCACACTTCTTGATGACGAATAACGAACGAGTGGCGAGTGGCCGAGTGACAAGCGAGTGCGTGTTTATACGTGCCGAGCGGGATAGTGAGTCGCTGCGGGGGCAGAAGAATGAAGCGGGGAGGTGGGTACTCGACCTAGTAAACAAATTGGGATTCTAGTGACTCTCTCGCCGCTCTCCTCGGCCGAGTACTCGGCCGAGCACTCGTTAAGGCGTTACCCGGCAATTCCCGGCAATTTCGACTATGTTCAACCTCTATAAAGTCTGGTACAACATAAAGCACAATACCGAAAAAAAATTTATAAAATAGGATGGTCTTTGATCTTTAATTGCTCGCGAGGACTTTTTTCCAAAGTTAATAGATTTCTAGAAAAAAAAAATGTGCCATGGTCATCGATTTTTCTGCAAATACTCTATAAACTTCGTAACCTGCTGACTTAGAGCTCTGAAAATTTTATGTTTAATAAATTATCAGTTACACAACAGTCCCTGACGAGGATTTTTTGTTTCACTGATTAGTATCTTTTTAAATACAAAATGCGAGGAAAAAAGAAGGTGCGGGGGGAGAGGTTTGAGATCCGTCCATATGCTCAAGGTTATTAGCGCATGTAAAAGCCAAAGTGTTTATACATGGTTTATACCAACCGAGCACTCGGCCGAGGACACTGTCTCGCCACTGTACTCGTTAGGTGTTATAATCGCCCCATAAACATTTGTGTATCCATATAATAGGCTTATACATAGAAGTTAGAACGTTATTAATTGTACTTGAATAATTTGTTTGTTATATTGTTGTGTAAGCTGTTTGGAAACTAATAAAATAAAATAAAAAATAAATAAATATTATACTCACTTAGACATTATTTAAAAGTTCAGATTACTTATTAGTGACATTCGTCCATAGCCCGAATAGCTCAGTCGGTAGAGCATTGGACTTTTAATCCAAGGGTCCAGGGTTCAAGTCCCTGTTCGGGCGGTGATCTTTTTTGACGAAAAAATGATGAAAAGCATGACGCATGTTTTTTCAGTTAGTCATACCGATAATTACTTTATACCAAACCCATTTTTTTTTCTTTTTTTTCAATTTTTACGTAGAAAATATAAAACGAATGCATTTTTTTACATATAAGTTATTGAATGAGCATTTTTTTTTGTTTTCCTTCCAGTTTCGGCCTCCTATCCCACAGGTGGCAAGGCTACATCTCCGGTGTGCGTGAAATAAAACGCAGCGTTTCCGCCTCACGTGTAACAAGCCTAAACGTGCTCATACTCGGCTTCGATTCAACGTCGCATAACGGCTTTATAAGGAAGATGCCTAAGAGTTATAGCGTTTTGGTGAACGAACTGGGTGGCGTGGTTTTGAATGGGTATGAAAAAAAAAAGTTATAAAAAATGTCAATTTTTGGAAAGATAATCTTATAATTTAGTATTATTTGTGTTATTCTATGGCTATTTCAATGTAATATTTAGTTGCTACTAACTTATTTGTAATTTGTACTTTTTGGAATCAAGTAGATTGCTTAATAAAGTTTATTTTAATTTATTATAATTAAAACCGTCTTTCTATACTATTCAAATATTGTGTTTTTCCTTCTATGTTGTTCTATTTGATGTACAATAAATAAATTATTTATTAATATTACATCTATTGTAAAAAAATCGTCAAAATTGTTTTGATTTCTTATACTTTAGATATAACATACTAGGCGATGGTACACCGGACGCTTTATTTCCCATTTTAACGGGGAAACACGAGTGGCAGCACACTAGCGCGAGGCGTGTGCACACAGACGCTAAGATAGACCCCGATCTGTTTATATTTAAAACTGCTATGGATGACGGGTAAGGGATATTGTGAAAAAATTACAAAAAATTAAAAATAAAAATATGGTTAGAAAAAAATACTAGAAAACCTCCGATGATAATAGTACCGTGTGTTAAAGGGTTAAATTAAAAAAAAAGTATTCGATAGAAAAAAATAATTAGGTATAGGTTTTTTTATTAAAAAAGGATAAATAAGACAAATTCAGATAAAAAATATTGTGTGTGGATTATGGATAGCTAAGAATTATGAGTGTAAATGTTCGCCGGGATACCTAAATGAAAATGTTTTGTACTTATGTTATAGTAATTTTTTACACAAAATAAATTGCATTTTATTTTATTTATGTAATTTTTTTTTTTTCAGCTACCAAACGGCATACTACGAAGACATGCCATGGATTGGTTCCTTCCAATACAGATACAATGGTTTCTCCAAATGCCCCGCGGATCACTATTTACGATCCTTTCTCATGGAGGAAGCCAAATCTGGGATAAAATGGTGGACGGGGACCAAAAAGAGATATTGTATAGGGGAAAAACCGCAGTATAAAGTGTTATTTGACTTGACTAAACAGGTATTTTTTCTTTTGAGGGGGGCATGAACCACAATCCAATGTGACAAATTAAAATGTATGAATTCAAATAAAGATTTTATTTATTTATTTATTTGAAGTGAAACTGCTTTATGCGCGTTGAGAATAAAATTTCAAGGTCGCGTCATGGCAATACCGTTACGTCATGGAGTAAGGCGATTTTGGTATCTTTGAATCTTGCCAAAGAAATTTCACTTCTGTCACGTGTGCTCGGCACACACGCTCTTTTTTTGGGATTGTTACATCGGATTTTTTAACTGGGTGAACCGATTTTGATTATTCTTTATTATTTGAAAACTGGTGCCTTTCGATTAGTCCCATTTACATTTTTTCTTATTATTTGGTATTTTTTGTTAAAAAAATATTGCTTTTTGAGTATGAAAGATTTATTATTTGTTTTTCAGTAAAAAAAGTGTCCAAAATTTCAAAATGTAATTACGTACCTACTCCTATTTATTTTAAAATATTTATAATTGTTTTTCAGTTCACAACAATAAAATCGAAAAAATTCTGTTTCACGTTCATAGCGGATATAAGCCATGATGAATTTAACTTGATTTCTACAGCTGACGACGATTTAGTTGATTTTATGAGATATTTGAAAAATTCCAACATTTTAAATAACACTCTGTTCATTTTGATGGGCGATCATGGACCAAGGTATTGTTATTATTTAAAGACTAGCTGTGTGTGCCCCGCGGTTTTACGCGCATTGTTCTGGTTCTATTGTTCTTAGCGTGATGATATAATATAGCCTATAGCCTTCCTCGATAAATGGGCTAACACCGAAACAATCTTTCAAATCGGAACAGTAGTTCCTGAGATTAGCGCGTTCAAACAACAAACAAACTCTTTATAATATTAGTATTGATATTAAATAGATTGAATTTAACATTAACTAAATAATTTAATTTACTTAAATAGATTTTCCCCCATGCGTCGAAACACGTATCAAGGTAAAATGGAGGAACGTTTGGCTTTCATGTCAATAACTTTACCGGAAATATTAAAATTACAAAAACCGAATATATTAGAAAATCTAAAACTAAATAGTAAAGTACTTACTACTCCATTCGATATTCATACTACTATTTTGGACGCTATGGGCCTTAAGTTGTTTGCAAGTGATTATATCGTGCCTGGTAGTAAAATGTTGAGGGGATTGAGTTTATTGCAACCGGTTAGTTTTTAATAATCTGGTTTTTCTATAGTAAAAGTAGTAAAGTAGTAGAGTAATTTTCAGTTATTATTTACGTAGTTGTTTTATTAAAGTAAAATGTTAGTTTGTTGTTTTAGGTAGGTTTTCTAGAGAGATTTTTTGTAGTATTAGTTTTTGAATTAGAAGTAGTTGTTAGTAGTCAGTTTTTTTGCGTATAGCTTTATTCAGGTTACCTAAGTAAGGTAGTTTTTTGTAGCCAGCTTTTTGCATATAACTTTGCTTAAGTTACGTAGTTTTTTTTAGTATTTTATTAGTTATTTCTCTCAATAGTTGTAGTGTAGTGTAGTTTTAGTTTTTATGCGATGCTTTTGCTAGGTTAACAAATAACAATTCTTTTTCAATAAGTTGTTGTTGTGTCTTTTTCTTTAAATTGTAAGGCGATTTTAGTTTTAAATTTTGTTAGGATAAGGATAGTTTTTTTTTAACGATACATATTTTGTTATAGATAATAGATATTTGTTTGTTTTTTTAATTTGAAATCTCAAAATTTCAGTTTAATTCGCTTTGTTATTTTAAATTAAACATTGTCTATCTTACCACAAAAATACTTTAGACATGGTTTAACTTTAAGCGCGGGTTCTCTTTAATCTGGTTTTGTCGTATTTCACATAGACAACTATTAAAGTGACAGATCCCTGGTTTAAAGTTGGACTGTGTTTAAATTGTTTTGTGGTAAAACCATGTTTTTCTAAATAAAATTATTATTATTCATTAAGTATATTTATTTATTACTGTTTTTCTATAGTAATTATAATTTTTTAGATACCAAGTACTCGTACATGCGAAGACGCATCAATTCTACCACATTGGTGTGTGTGTACTAATACAAAGTGGCACGATGTTGGTGTGAGTGATCCCGCGTATAATACACTAGCTATCACTCTGGCAGAGTTCATCAATAACGCTACAGCGGAGAAGCGGTGTGTTATATTTTTTTTTAGTACTTTAAGGACTAAAAAAAATTTTTATTCAAACTCTAACATTTATTTATTCAATTAGACTTCTTCTAGAAGCACTTTTGAATCGTCATTACATATTTTAACATTTACCACCGATTCGGAAAGCAGTATCTATGGAGAAGAACCAAACCAAGAAACTCCATAGTTACTCTTTTAAATACATAGATAGCCATATTAATATAAACATAATAATATGTTCATGATTTTACTGATATTTTACGACTTTTTTTTGCCTCCTATGTCAATTCATTTCAAAAATCATCATCATTTATAGTTTATATATACCAATTTTAACTGTGTTTGTAGCTCCTAAATGGATCAACTAATTTGTATACAGTTTTGTTTAATAATTTAATTATATTGTTTATATTTTTACAGAGATTTTTGCGCAAAAAGGGAGATTGTATCAATTAAATGGATAGTTAGAAGGGATTGGACGAACGTTACCTTACAAGAAGGGAATATGTATTATCAAATGATGGTAAATTTATTTGTTTTATGAAGTGAAACTTCTTTAGGCGCGTTTCGAGGTCGCGTCATGGCAATACCGTCACGTCATGGAGTAAGGCGACGACTTTTGTATCTTTGAATCTTGATAAAGAAGTTTCACTTGTGACACGTGTGCTTTTGAATCGTGATAACATAAGTATTTTTAACGTTTACATTTTATTTTTATAGTAAACTAGCTTACCGCCCGCAGCTTCGCCTGTTTCTAATACCTAATAAATGATATACTAAAAACTTCCTCTTGAATCACTATATTCTATTAAAAAAACCGCATCAAAATCTGTGGCGTAGCGTAGTTATGAAGATTTAAGCATACAAAGGGATATAGGGACAGAGAAAGCGACTTTGTTTTATACTATGTTGTTAGTGATATAAAGTTTTTAAAATAATTTTATAATTTTCAGGTGGTGATGAGTCCAAAACGCGCGTCTTTTGAAGCGACAATAAAATACAATGTACTGACGGACAAGTATATTGTTAGCGATCGGGATATATCTAGGATATCTGCGTTTGTATTGTTTTTTTACATTTTTATAATCCATACTATATAATATTATAAATGCGAAAGTAACTCTGTCTGTCTGTCTGTTACTCAATCACGCCTTAACTACTGAACCAATTTGCATGAAATTTGGTATAGAGATATTTTGATACTCGAGAAAGGACATAGGATAGGTTTTATCCCGGAAATCCTACGGGAACGGGTTTTTCTTTGAAAATGCGGGCGAAGCCGCGGGCGGAAAGCTAGTGTAGTATATAGGTACTTATTTATAATGTTTCAAAACAGAATCATCATAATTTTTACAAGTCAGATAGTCTTAAATAATATTTTTCTACGATTTTTTTTTAAATAATGTAAAGTGTTTTTATATCTTAACTTTTTTTTAGAGAACAAAAATTATATTTTTTCATATTTTTAATCCATATTGTCAGTAAAACACAGACAAAAATATCTTTTTGGCTGCGATATCGATTGTAGATCATGCCCCAAATATTCTTTTAAAAAAATATTCAATGTACAATTTAGACTACTACGATTTTTTAAGTGTATAAATAATAAATTTGTAAATTTGCAGTGTTAATTATAATTATTAATATTCTTGTTTTCAGGTACGGCAAGGAGCCAGCGTGTCTAAATGGAACAAGCCCGCATTTGGATAAATACTGTTATTGTATCAAATAGTCTTATTGAATAAAGTATTAATAATGTAATATTTGTTTTATTTAATTGTCGTTTTATAACAATCTATAATAAAAATGAATAGCAAACAAAAAATGTGTTGGTAAGCACAAAACTCGAGAACGGCTGAACCGATTTCGTTAAATCTTTTTTATAATACCTATTCATGAAATACGAGGTTAGTTCTTATGGGAGGAAATCAGTATCTAATATCTAATATCTAATATATATTATAAAGGCGAAAGTTTGTAAGGATGTATGGATGTATGGATGTATGGATGTTTGTTACTCTTTCACGTAAAAACTACTGAACCGATTACAATGAAATTTAGCACACATATAGAGGGTAACTTGGATTAACACATAGGATAGTTTTTATCCCGGAAATCCCACGGGAACGGGAACTATGCGGGTTTTCCTTTGCAAACGCGGGCGAAGCCGCGGGCGGAAATCTATTTTAAATATTTCCTGATTTACATGATAATAAATACATAATATTATAAGCCAACAATAATTTACACACGAACACCTTAACAAACACAATACTTGATGTAAACCCGTTGTACACAAAACCTATTTTACACGCTTTTTATTAGCTTCACCTGTATGTTTGTATGTTTGTTTGTAACCGACTTCTTTGGGCGCGATTTTGACCCACTTTAAACGGCCACTACGACCACACTATTCTCTACTATTCTCTTCATTTAACTACTTTTTGGCTTTTACATTAAATTGAAATTAATATTGTAGTTGCAAATGGTTTCATGAATAGATTTTTTTATGTTAAACAAGTATCTAGGTATAACCTATTTTTCATAAAAGTTACATTTACATAGGTTGGTACGCTTAGATATGACGATAATTTTATATGAAATTGTGAAAAAATTAATAAATTTGTTTACGCTCTTAGAAAAATTAAAATTGTCACAAATATAAAAACGGCTGTTACATTTTACCACGCCTGTGTAGAATCAGTACTTCATTATGGACTTATTTTTTGGGGTAATAGCACAGATGTACAAAAGGTGTTTATTGCACAGAAGAAATGCATAAGAGCCATATGTAGCAGAGCTCCCGATGAATCCTGTAGACCAATGTTTAAAAAACTTAGTCTATTGCCGCTTCCGTCACTCTACATTTACGATGTTTGTGTGTTTGTATCAAAAAATCTGCATCTTTTCAAAAAGGCTTCTTATATAAATGATCGTAGTCGTAGGGATCCTAATAAACTTATTTTAGATGGAAATCCTCGACTAAAGTTGTATAACAAAAATTGTATTTTTATGTGTATTAAAATTTATAATCACGTACCTAATAAATTTAAAAATAATAATGGCAAATTATGTAAAAAAGCATTAGGAGAATGGCTAACTAATCGGTCCTTCTACAGTATTAAAGAATTTTTTGATGACGAGAAATAAAATTATAATTGACAAGCTAATTTATATTATATAAGTAATAATTTTGTAATTAACATTTGATAATTTAATTGGACCCATGATTGTTTTATATACAATTATAAAATTTGCATGCTGTTTTTTAATGCCGGCTAAACATGTTGTACCTACTATAAGTAAAAATGTAACATCTAAAAATACCATGTTTAACGTAAATAAAGAATTATGAATTATGAAAAAATAACGGAAATAAAACATAATATTCCGATTCATTTAAACTATACCAAGGAAGAGGTAGAGGCAAATAAAACAAATACATACATATAAAAAAAGTCATTTATTCAATACAAAAATATAGCTAAGTTTGTACAAAAATCTTACCAACTACGGTTTAATACTTCTCGGTGTTATTGTCAATAGAAATGCTTATAAATACATATTTTTAAAACAAAACAAATAGGTACATAATATGTATCTATTTCACAATGGTAGGTACATACGTTTAGTCAAAAAATTACAGTACATAGTTACAGTTTTCATATATTTTCATAGCTTTTAAATGAATTAAAAAAAATACTATTTCTGAATGAACTTTTTAAATTCGTTACAATTCGTTACAATGTTTACTAATATAGTAGTGTTCTGAAAGATAAAATATATCCTGTTTTTTATGTGAAACACTCCATTTTAACTAATCTTAAAATTTAAAAAATTGAGACAAGAAATGTTATATCTATAATTTATACACAAATTAAGCAATTCTTTTGACATTTTTATAAAAATCAATGAAAAGCGGGAGGCCCATACGAGGGTTTGGGCAACTGTTGCCCGTTGCCATGGAAACCGGTCAACGAACCGCCGAATTCCGGTGCGTTGTAGTTGTAACCGGATCCTGATCCTAAAAGAGAAATAAGAAAATTAGATTTTATGGTATAAAGCTGACCAATAGTTAATATCTATTATCATCTATAGTCTATATACTCTATAGTCTATAACTTTATACTAATAAAAGCTGAAGAGTTTGTTTGTTTGAACGAGCTAATCTCAGGAACTACTGGTCCGATTTGAAAAATTCTTTCGGTATTAGATAGTCCATTTATCCAGAAATTTAGGCTTTATATCATCACGCTAAGATCAACAGGAGCGGTGCATTGCGGTCAAAACCGCGGGGCACAGCTAGTACATCAAATTATTTAAAAAAAAAAGAGCGTGTGTGCCGAGCCACGCGCCAGAAGTGAAACTTCTTTGGCAAGATTCAAAGATACCAAAATCGTCGCTTTATTCCATGACGTGACGGTATTGCCATGACGCGATTCTGAAATTTTACTCTATCGCTTGTAGAAGTTTCACTTCAAAAAACCTGCAGAAATAATAATTAAATAAATGAATATTTCAGGACAATTTTCACACACGGCACAATCTGATCCCATACTAAGCTTTCGCTTGTGTTATGGAAACCAGATGGCTGATAAACATACATATAATTTTAAATAAATACTTATATAGATAATTAACACCCAGACACAGAGCAAACATCTATGTTCATCACACAAATATTTGCCCTGGGTGGGAATCGAACCCACGACCTCTGGCTTGGAAGGCAGGGCCACTACCAACCAAGCCAACCGGTCAGTCAATATAATTGTAACTTACCCAAAACATTAGTGTTAGTTTCAGGATACTGCGCCTCCCCTTCATACCTCACGTCAGCGTGGTAACCCGTTTGCCAGTCAGCGTGGTAGGATACTGTGCAATAATAAATTAGTTAATAATTGTATGAGGAATTTAAAATTTTTAAAATTAATTATTTAAATTGTCTAATTAACAATTTAAAAACAACAGTCTTAATTGTTTAAATTGTTGTTTTAAATAGAATGAATTTTTGTAAAGAAGAGAAAAAATAAAATCATGGCATGATCATGACACGAAATTCGAACCCATCTCTTTTATTTTTGAAAACTTATGAATGTTTAATGCGGTAATTGAAAAAATTTAAAATTACCATTTTAATAGTAGTAAATCATTCTATGGAAAATATTATTTTAGGATTCGTTTGAGGTGTATTAGGATTTAGGATCCGATAGGGTCTTAGACAGCATTTCGCTTAATGGATAGGGTTCCTTAATTTTTTTAAGATAGGGATGAATAAAAACAATTAATATATACAAGCATAGTAAATCGTACTATTATTACGAAGGCTAGGCAAGTATAATTTTACTTTAACATAGCGGAGATTACGAAGGTAGTTATTAGAATTGACAATAATTTGGTAAATTAAAAATTTATACTTATCACAATCTTTTTTTTTTATTGTGTGATAGGGAAGCGCTTGACCACGAACTCGCCTGATGGTAAGCTGAGATGTGGCCTATGATGGAGCGCGCTTCCCTAAAAGGTACCCGTTCACTCTTCGCTTGAAGACCCAATCAATCTACATACATTAAACTCGACCTACCAATCTATCACTATCCCAAAACTCACCAATCTGAGTCCTTCCATCGGGTAGCACCACCCTGTATTCACCCCGCACTACATTACCGTCGGACATCTCTCGTCTGTCGTAGTCGTTGCCTGATTTCGCGTCTTTCACTGAATAACCGAATTCGTAGGCTTTTGGCTAAAATAATATATTTTAAATTAAGTAATGTAGGAATATTAATATAATCAATACTAATATTATAAAGCTGAAGAGTTTGTTTGTTTGTTTGAACGCGCTAATCTCAGGAACTACTGGTCCGATTTGAAAAATTCTTTCGGTGTTAGATAGCCCATTTATCAAGGAAGGCTATAGGCTATATGTATAATGTATATCATCACGCTAAGACCAACAGGAGTGGAGCAACGCGGGTAAAACCGCGGAGCGCAGCTAGTGTTGGTATATATTGTGGTCTATGTTAGAATATAACAGTGGTATAGACCATAATCTAGATTCTAGAAGGAATAATTCAACTTCAGATTAATTATAAAACGATATCGTTATTTTTGTTTTTTCGTAAATAATTTTATCAAAACGCCATTCGAATATTATTATACCTACTCATTATAATATTAGCGATAAATAGGTAATAAATAAATCACTACATAGTATAAAACAAAGTCGCCTTTTCTGTCCCTATGTCCCTATGTATGCTTAAATCTTTATAACTACGAAACGGATTTTGATGCGGTTTTTTGTAATAGATAGAGTAATTCAAGAGGAAGGTTTTAGTTAATTTATTATGTTTTAGACAAAGCGGGCGAAGCCGCGGGCGGAAAGCTAGTAGGTAATAAATTCAAACGGTGTTATGAAAACAATGAAGTATGTTGTTGTACTAACTAATGGGCCAGGTACTAACCAAATTTAGAAAATTCAGGCACCTTTAAAAAGCTACACTATTCCTGACTCTGAGTGACATGCACTTTGTTTTTGAGTTTTTAGCTTAGGAATAAATATTTCTAAACCTTTAACAAATTAATATAGATAATGAATGATCAACACTGACTTTGAAACCCCGACCTTGAAAATTAAATTCTTAGACATGACACAAAACAATTGTCAATATAAGAACATAACTAATTATACGTATCTACGTATCACTTAACCATTGCTAAAAGATAACCTTTGGTTTACGTATCGAGGAAGCCAATACATAGAGACGATGTTATGAATAAAAAATGTGTAATTTTTATAATTGCGAATGAATAGAAAGAATTGTATTGTGATTCGAACGCGGGCCTTCCGCTTTATAGTATCTAACTATCTAATGAATGAACAAAAAATTTATTGAACTACTTTCTTCATTATGTATTAGTTAATTTTGTTTAACAGTTATAAAATAGTATTTCTAACTAAGCTTGGTCAAATCGATAAATGTAAATACTTTGAGAACAACGACTCTATGCATTTTGTTGTTCTATACGTCGAATTATATGAAATTCATATATCTATTTAGTAATAAATTGACCGCAACACTTAACGGGTAAGTGATTTATTTGTTATATTTTATGTAACAAGTAAATTAACCTTGAACGGTTGGAAAAATAAATTAAATTACCAAATAATTTAAGGCAAAAACAAGATAATTTATTAGTACGAAAATTTTCATTTACAGATATAATATAACGTCTAATTATAAGTTCTCAAATCTCCTTTAATAAATCTAGCCTTAATAATTTCCTAAAGATTCTTAAACACAAAGTTTGCACCCTTATTAATTTACTTTCTCAATTTTGTAGCCTAAATACTTCACTTGATCACACTAAAAGACTACATCCAAATTCAAAACTATAATCCATAATTTACTTTTCAGAAATGCATCTACTACTCCTTCTCTCAAGTTCTTTTCTCATTCAAGCAGCAGTGGTGAAAGAAAAATGTGATGGCGTTACTGTTAACGATTTATACCACGAAAAGGAAGTCCTTAAAACAGACATCGATAGACCGTATTTAATGACTGTAGATTACAGCACTAATACCCTATACTTCAGCTATAGTATTAACAAAGACGACGATGTATTCAAAACAGCATTTATCAATCTAAATACTAAAGAATTTGGAGAAGTAGCAGGTGTGTATAACGGCTTCGCACAAACAGTAGATCAGAAGAACCATGAAGTTTATATAGGTGGTAGTGAAGGTATATACAAATATAATCACATGTCAAAGAAAGCAGAATTCGTTGGAGAAGCTGACGCCAATATATGGACTCTACTAGCTGTTGCCCGCGACTTCGTCCGCGATTCGGTCGTTTTTCGTCATTCGTCGTTTAAAAAAAATACGTGACACTTTATTTTTGAATGTTCTTAATTGTCTCTTATAAAATTTAACTACATTAAAATTGAATACTCTGATAAGAAAATCTTAAAATCATCGAAAATCATAGACATCGAATATCTGAGGAAAACATGAATGAATGTGATTTAAATTCTACATTTCTTAGTAACTAATTAAAATAATAATCTAAATTAAATGTAGATTAACAGTTTGAGCGCACCATTATAGAATATGTACCTAAGTAATAAATTACGTTAGTTTACATAGTAACTTTACTAAAAACACGATGACTTTCTTTCGCGCTCGGTACCACAAACTAAGCATGTTTGTGGTACGTCACTTTACGCCCCACGAGTTCCCCTCCGTTGCTATGCGAAAATACATTCGTCGCCCTACTGTAGGAAAAATTGTAATACTGTGGCCTGGGCGTTATAACACGCTCAGGGAATTCCTGAGTGCTGATAGACTTCCGTCTATCGGCATTTATACCAATTTTATATTAATATCACCATCTTGAGGAAAAGCTTCTAATGTCGATTTAAAACGCATATATACGGATTAACCTGATGAATTAACATGTTCTAAAATTGTGAAATGAGTTCAGTTTTAAATTCGAGAAATATTGATTATTTGTATTCGATTATTCGTCGTAGTCGAATACAAAATATATTTAAAGAAACTTAGGTTGGCCTTCAGGCAAAAGGGATCCTATCAAATGATAAACTTGACCTTGTATCTTAAAAGTAAGAATGAAAGGAGCATCTGATAATTGTTGAGCACCAAAGGATCATTTAAAACGCAATACTATAAGAGCTAATATTGTCTAAGAACTGTTTAGATTGCACATGTTCCTCTAAAACTTAAAAGTAGTGATTTCAAAGGTTCCGGCGTATCTTCAAACGAAAGCCGACTCCTTACTCCACTTTAAAGCATTACAAAAAGAACATACTACGTTAATATCGCCAATACAGAAGATGATCTGTAGGTAATCAATTGTGAGGTTATAAGCAAACCCACTTTTATATTTGTCGGACCACACCACCGAATTTGTAGATTGATCTTCTATGTTTACCTCTAAGTCATTAAGACTATGTCGAAATCTGTCTGCAGTAAGACGGGCCTCTCGCTATTCGTCCGTTTCAAGAGACCAATAGTTTCAATTCTTAATCTTTCATTAAACAAACTTATTAATCGTTCTTGTCTCAAATAATGGTAATATTCGCGTCCCTACTCTAGTCATTGCTTATGCTCATGTTCATCTTCGAGCGATCGAATAATATTATGGTGCACCCTATTATTTGTCAAACGGTCTTCATATTGAGTAAAAGTTTCAGATTCTCGAGATAAAATATGACGATCGTGATCAGCTGTGAGACGTAATTCCCTCTCAGTGAGGGTTTCGGTCTCACGGGATAGTACAATATGCCATTTGCGATCAGCTGTGAGACGTTATACCCTCTCAGTGAAGGTTTCGGTCTCACAGGATAGTACATGCCGTTCGCGGTCAGCTGTGAGCCGCAATTCTCGTTGTGAAGCAGTTTCAGGTTCGGCATAACACATGTTGTTTTCGGTCAATAGTAAGCCTCTTATCTCTAACGATCCTTGAGAACTCTTATTTCTCATTTTCTTAACTTTGCTCGAATTTCGATATAAAGATTTTTTAGGTGGCACTGATGCGGGTGAATAAAAATTAAGTTAAAGCCTGATTCCCACGACATGTTTGCTTCACAAATCCGACCGCGCCACACCACACCACATGCCATGGGAATCGGCGCGCTTGTCGCTCGCCAGTGCTTGCCATACGCACACATGCCGTGGGAACGCTCAGTTCAAATCGCGACGGATGGCGACAAGCGCTTGTCGTCTGCCAATGCTTGTGAAGCAATACATATAATAAAATTGTGGAAAAGTGATGTCTGTACAATTAAAATATGTAGAAAAAAAATAGCAGGTGTTATTATTATCGAGAAATTGAGAGAAACCATTTTTTCTCTTAAAAGCTCCCCCCCCTCCCACTTCCCGAACTCCGATTGACCGTAATTTATTTTTCCTTACATTTTTATCATATCCTTTTCTAATGGGTTTCATCCTACTGCGATTTTTTTTTGTTTCAAAAATTATCTACCCTGGTGTATAGGTAAATTTTCCACATAAAATGTCCTTTAAATTATGTCGTATTATATTTTTAACCCCCGACGCAAAAAGACTGGTGTTATGTGTTTGACCGCTATGTATTTCTGTGTGTGTGTGTGTGTGTCTGTCTATGGCACCGTAGCTGGCTAACAGGTAAACCGAATTAGATGCGGTTTTTTTTGTTATGCAGAATATTTTCCGACGCTGGTTCTTAGATAAAGTGTATCAAAATTGGTTCATCCACTTATTATACCTACATAGGGGTAAAAGTGGGAATGAAAAAAATGAAAGTTATAATTTATTTTTAAAGATCGTCGGGAAGTTTATGAAATTATTTATTCCTTTTTCTATACACTTTTCTTCGTCTAAACGGTTTAGTTACATGCTCTCTCTCTCTTCAGCCTTTAGTTACGTGCGTGAGACAGGAAAGATCTAATTTGGATTTGTTGCTGGATTTGATAAAAACTGAGTATCGATTAAGCTGATCAGTGGCTACACCATAGATTATTAAAAACATCCGTTTAAGAAAGGAAGGAAATAGAATTTGCTCCTCTCCCCCCCCCTGGTTCTTAAAAAATAATATGACATAATTTAAAAGAAATTTTACGTAGACGTACGTAGAATTAGTTAGGCATTTCTTTTTTGATTTTCGATATTATATACTAATCATAATTTTAAATTACATTATGTAGTAACTATTTGGTATAGGTTAAGCATTTCATTTCTTGATTTTCTTTAATAATTTGGTACGTAAGTTTTTTAGCTCAGTTTAGTAAGAAATTTTAATAACAATTCTTTTAATTATTTATGGTAAAGTCCGGTCGCGGAGCAGGAAGAATTTCGTACATTAACCTGTCACTGTCACTCCCTTGTAAAAATAATGTGTCTTGCTCGCACAGGTGCAATGACCGCCGTCCTTAGGGATTGTAAACCTTTAACCTGAGAGCGTAAGGTTTGTGTTTGCTTGATTGGTGTCAGGTGTTCAATTATGATTTTGTGAATTCAAAATTTATAAGAATAAACCTCAAACTCTTTATGTCCAATCAAAATCCGCCTAAGTCGAAATCGCGTGTTAGAATAACGTATTTCTGTAATATTGTACCTACATAGTATATTATTTTTTGAAAAATAAGGTCATAAAGAAGTTTCACTTCTTATGTGTGTACACGCACACTTTTTTTTATATAATATATCGTTGTTATTGAAAAAGTTAAAATGTAACTAACTAATTAGTATTGTAAATGAATAGAGGACATTTATTTAATAAATTAGTAAAAAACATTTTCTCCTCCAAATATTTCATGTAAACTGCACTTCATTCAAAAATGTTTGTGACCACTGTCAGTAGGTAAAGAGGTCATTGTACGAAATTCTTTCTGCTTCGCGACCGGACTTTAGTACGTATTTACTCAATAATTGTATCTTAAGTAGTAATTCAGCATGGGCGTAGCCACGGTGGGGCTGGGTGGGGCGCTTACCCTGGCTTTGATCTGGTAGGTACTAATTGTGAAGGGGAGTGGGCGTGGGCGTGGGATTGGGACTGAACGTGGCATATGGCGTGGGAGTGCGAGTGGGCGCGGGAGTGGGAGCATGAAAATAAAAATGATTTTTTATTGTTGCCCCACCCTGAGCCCATGGTCATAGGTCCCATAGTCACTATTCCACGCGAAAGAAGTCGCGGGGACAGCTAGTAGACAAATATAATCAGAAAGCTTTGAACTCCTAAGCTCAACCATAAAAGATAGACATTTATGATGTCGGGAGATATTTTTTATATAATATGGAGAACATTTCTTTCATACTTGATTTCTGTGTAGCTTTAACCATTAAGATACACGCATTAAGAACGCACACGCGACGAAAGCTTAAAAATGGAGTTGCTGCTCTGCTCACGAATATGAAAAATAATAGTTATTTAGGAAATATATTTCATGTGCAGAATTGACCTCTACAGATTTAATATAAGTAGGTATACATATATTTAGATTCCAATTTCCATGTAACGTTAAATTCGACTATACAATAACTAACAGACAACGCAGGTTACTCTCGTTTCCGTAAGTTGAGGCGGCTACATATTCGGTCCTAATAACATGACTTTTTGTGAACGAAACGACAGCGCGGTTTAATTCGATGGCAACACCATCAGAAAAAAGGAAATATTTTTAACTTTGAAAAAATATTATGATTTACACTATTATTAATACTATTTTAACATTAACACAAAATATAAGACTGTGAGTGTGTAAAAATAAATCCAGCTAGTTTCACATCACACTTATGTTTATAATTAGGTATACGACATGAAAATATATTAATTACCAAGCAATAATCATATAGATAAATACTGAACAAAAGTATTAACAGTCAAAGTATATTATTTTTTATTAACATCATGTAAATGATGAAGGAATAATAATTATCAACGAACTAACCTTTTTGTATTAGAGTCCCGCCTCGTGATCGAATTATTAAAACACGAAGATTTTTAAAAATGTAACCAATGAACACAATCAATATTAGATTAACTGTAATGGTGTCTGGTTTGACTTAAAATAATATACATCTACCCTCACTTTTAAAAATGTAGTATATTCACACGAATTATAAGCGCACCTTATAGGGAAGGGAAGATTTATTATGGGTTAAAGAGTTAAATAAATAACTAACATAATTATATTTAAATTATTAATTTTTAACATTGTGTTCAGTAGTGTTAACATGTAAATTGATTTGATTTTTACGAAATCTCATAGATGGCGCTGAATCAAATTTGTCTTTATAGTACTAAGATTCATTAAACAGTTTCTCTGCCCAAATTACGTAAATGACGTAGTTTTTATAGTGTAAAGCTAGATAATAGCATGGCTTACCCAAAAACAACATTTAAACATGAGTCTTTAGATTGTACGCTGACGTAGTACACGGAATACGTAAGAAAAGTAAAGGTTCACAGCTCCTCCCCCGGAGGTGATAGCATGATTATATGTTTAAAAAAACCTCACTCGACCTGTTAGTAATATTCATGCAAAATTTGAAGTCAATCTATGCAGTACTTTTCGAGATTAGCTCGGACAAACATACAGACAAACAGACAAACAGACAAACAGACAAACAGACAAACAGACAAAAATTCTAAAAACTATATTTTTGGCTTCTATATCGATTATAGATCATGGAATATGTATTCTTTTAAAAAAATATTCAATGTACAGTTTTGACTTTCCTACGATTTTATTATATGTATAGATACTTCAAAGACATTTTGTACTATTCAGACTTTCCCAGACAGTTCCTTTACACGCTCATAGATGGTACTTCTACGAGGTTTAAGGATTTAGAAGACACTAAAGTTGATCATTTCGTAATTGATAATGAAGATATTCTATTCTATACAAATGCTACTGGTTTGTATGGACAGAAGAAAGGTACGAAAGACGCAGTTTTATACAGAGAGACTCGAAGTGATAGTGTGCGTGGTTTGACAACAGATATAAATGGTAATGCATATGTTTGTATGATGGATGGTGTTTTTAAAGTTAATAAAGAAGTAGTCAGTTTAGATAAAGTGTTGGCAGTTGATGATGCATTCGGTCTTGCGTTTGACAATGAAAATCATATGATTTACTCTGATGCTACAAGTCTCGTTAGACTGAAACCTAATAAAAATAACAATTGTTCGAAATAGGGGTTGTAACTGTAAGCTGTGATTGTAAATATATTAATTGATTTTATGTGTTCAGTTTTATTTCCCTATTGAAAAAGTTACGCGTTTATATCTAACTCGATTAAATCATTCGAAATTAGTTTGAAAATTATGCTCAATCTTATTATTTTTATTTAAATGAATTAATGGATAGCATTTTTATATGCATTTTTGGTAAAGAAAACATAATCTACAATTGTTGTAACCTATTGTACCAAAATTTTAAACAATTTGCTCCAGTATGTACAACGAACACAATTAAACGCATTAGTAAGAGATGAGCTGTCCCAAATGACCTCCGGACGATTATGACAATTTTCATACTTGTTCACTCAAACCAGGATCGAGTCAATTGAATCAAAACGTTATTCTAACCCAAGGCTATAGAGATCAAAGTCGACCAACACAATAAACCAGCAGCAAACGTAAATTAGTTTAACCTCAACCAGATAAATGATGAAAACATTCTCAATTGGGCTCAGTGCGATTCACATAGTGACGTATAGTGCACGAATCATAATGTACCTTATAATAAGTCTAGTGACGATCCTAAGTGTGGAGGCAAAAGTTACTGTGTACTTGACAGACTCCCCAATACAGAAAATCGGCGGCCGTCTATACAAACAGGAACTTCTGTCTGACCAATTCAAAAACCCAAAAGAGCTAGCCTACGATTCGTCAACGAGAAATCTTTACTTCATGTACATGGACGATGTTTTGCAGAATTCTGGTCGAGCCTACATTAATGTAATAACGAAAAATGCCAAGAAAATCAACGGAATAACAAAGAATAAGGCAACTGCAGTGGACCAGGATACGGGAGATGTTTATTTCGGATCTGATAATGGTCTATACAAGTATGATCCTGTTTCCAATGTGGCTACTAATATAGGTCTTTACAATATGAACATATTCAAAATTGTCATCCGTAACAATGCAATGTATATAATCGATGCGAACAACCATATGATTTACAAAATCTTCAATCTGGGAACTCGGGCAGTCAAAGTTGGAAACATGAAGACAGTCATGGAGTTTGACGTGGATTTCAAAAGAAATATACATTTTGTGACCATGTGCGGTGTTTTTTGTGCAGTGGACGGTGTTGAAGTTGTTAAAAACAA
The DNA here is from genome assembly GCF_061535455.1 of Colias philodice. Classification (NCBI taxonomy): domain Eukaryota; kingdom Metazoa; phylum Arthropoda; class Insecta; order Lepidoptera; family Pieridae; genus Colias; species Colias philodice. Next base: position 904,030 of record NC_143112.1, read on the forward strand.
AGATTTGAATGTCGTTTATCATTTTCTAAGTGATGAAATGAAAACTTTCGGTGTTACTGATAATGGCCTGTTTGAAATCGATTGTAGGAACGGAACAGCGAATAAAGTAGCAAATTTATCGTTCTTTCCTAGGAGTATAATTTTTGGTGACTATGGTGATATTTTCTATGCAACTGATGATAATATTTATAGATTAATTCCGATCAATTCTTACTTCGTTTACAATGTTAAGAGGAATTCTGTTGAATGATTGTAAATAAGCTTTAATTTTGTATTTATTTTATTTATTGGTGATGTAATAAACATATTTTGATAAGGATTGTAATAACATATTATTGTATAAAATATTACAAGAATGTAAATAACACTATTATTTATTGAATTTCAATTGAAAGGTCAAATATAAAGTTACGTATCTGGCTTCATAGAAGATATTCATCAATGTAATAATAATTGTAAATATTGTAACCTATGTGCCAGGTTTTTTAAAAACGTATTTTGGATATAAATATATATTTATGTCAGATTATATTATTTTGTCAGTCAAACGATTTTTAATGAAATACCTAATTAATAAACTCCCAGTTTTATAGCATGGGTAAAGTAGGAATATCAACATGTATTTCTAAACTCCACAAAAACTCTTGTTTATCCATTTTATGGCTTACCTACAGATAGCAAGAATCTACTAATTTTTCACTACTAGTGTAAATTCAGCAGAGGATAGACTTATGAAATTTCTGAAATATCTACAATTTATATAGTTACATAATTAAATTTATTAAAATATATAAAAAATTACATACCACTTCATTGTCATCACCGTGCCCATGACCGTGACCGTGACCGTGATTCTGACCGTGACCATTGTCGTAACCTTGATTATGGTTAAGACCATTATAATCTGAGCCTTGGTAAGACCCTGTGTGTGGAGGTAGATAGGTATTAGGAGGTGAATAACCTGAAAAAATATAAGTAAATGTTTTTGAATAAAAGATGTTGAACTTGCATTGTTTATTAATTTACTTATTATTGTTAATAGAAATTGTTGAATGATGAATAATTATTGTTGTAGAATTGGTTCGATATGAAAACTGAACCATAATTTTTTTATACAAAATTTTGCTTAATTTTAAATAACGCTGGAGAAACTAAAGCAGTGTACCTACGGAAAGCTTTTTGATTAAATATAAATTCAATATAAATGATATTATTCGTTACTTGAAATAAAATTCACAATCGAGTGAAATTAAATGACGAAATTAACATGATTACGACCACCATGAACCATGACCACCATGTAGGTACCTACTTCCTTTTACCTAATTATATTTACGCAAGCGGACCCATGCGGGCACAACAAGTGTTTCAGATAACTACATTTTGCACTATAATACTTTTTATACATTTAAGGCTATACTATTTTCAATCACTTATCACTAAAGTACACACTAAAAATTATAACAGAAAAATTTTATGAAAAATAATTTAAAGTACCTCAATAAAAAAAAAACTAATTAAAACAAAAAATTACCTGAATTTGGCGGTAAATAATTATTATTCGGTCGATTTAATCCATTATAACCACCATTATAATAGTTGACTGGTGGTTCACAATGTGCCAAAGTTGCTAGTAATGTTATGCTGAGTACCTGGAAAAGAAAAAATAATATTTTAGTATTTATTTATAAACAGTTCAAAACAATACCTGAATACTTCGCCTGAAACATTTTCTTAAATAACAGGATTTCATTCACGCGTAAATACGAGCGAAGCTGGGATAAAATTAAATGCCAGCATAACTTCATAGCTAATAGTAGATTAAAATTTATTTTAATAAATAAATAAAAAAACATATATTAGGTTAAAATCGTTAGGTAGTTATTAATTTTAATCGTAGATTTGAAATAATTGGTATTGTCTTGTTGTATTTTTTTTTACGAAAAAGGATAGAGCTTTTTCTAGAATCTAGAAGTTAAAGATATTTGAACATAACAAACATACCATTTAACGTTCAAAGTCCGTCATTAGAAAAATAAACACTAGATCATTATCACTTGAAATAAATATAATCAAACACCATCAAGCCCTTTTACTGATAACATTACCCTTTTTTAGTAAAGTCGGGAAACAAGAGAAAACAGCCCGATGAAGGAATTATTTTTTCCTCTGAGAACTGAATACAAACTATGGCCATCAAACATGCATTGTTACCACAGAAAGAACCATTAATTGTTATATGTTGGGCTTACATGGCGCCATTTTACGATTTTGCAAAAATAAAAAAATAAGTACCTACTTCTTTGACTTTTTTATTGAAACCTTAGAGCATTAAACCAACTAATGCTCTAAGATTGAAACCAACAATTTGGACGATTTAACTATGGTGTGTATACATTTGTTCTGTTTTAAATAAGTATTGAAAAAATGAATGATATTTTTTTATAATATTAATAACAAAGTATGATACGTTATATATTATAAATTTCCAATTTGATTACATCCCCACTATAAATACTTATAATAAAAATATGTAATTTTCGCATTTCCAAAAAACAAACTACATACATAATATTAAACTATATCTCCATATAAGCCTCATCTATACACAGTGAATGTACGCATTGTCTTCTAGGATAGTGCCGGTTACTTCACTCTGATTTATGCTACACTTACACTATGACCGTCACTTTGGTTCAGTGGTTAATTAGAAATGGACCCTAGATAGCTGTATATTACACACACTTATAATATCTTATCTTATCTTCTTATATATATAAAATTCTCGTGTCACAATGTTAGTCTGCATACTCCTCCGAAACAGGTGGACCGATTCTCATGAAATTTTCTGTGCATATCGGGTAAGTCTGAGAATCGGCCAACATCTATTTTTCATATGTAAGTACCACGGGCGAAGCCGGGGCGGACCGCTAGTCTTATATATAAAATTCTCGTGTCACAATGTTAGTCTGCATACTCCTCCGAAACGGGTGGACCGATTCTCATGAAATTTTCTGTGCATATCGGGTAAGTCTGAGAATCGGCCAACATCTATTTTTCATATGTACCACGGGCGAAGCCGGGGCGGACCGCTAGTCTTATATATAAAATTCTCGTGTCACAATGTTAGTCTGCATACTCCTCCGAAACGGGTGGACCGATTCTCATGAAATTTTCTGTGCATATCGGGTAAGTCTGAGAATCGGCCAACATCTATTTTTCATATGTACCACGGGCGAAGCCGGGGCGGACCGCTAGTATACATATAAACTAGCTTCCTATATAGTTCCCGTTCCCGTTGATTTCCGTTAGGTATAAAACCTATATCTATGTGTTAATCCAAGTTCTATATGTTTGATAAATTTCATTGTAATCGGTTCAGTAGTATTTGCATGAAAGAGTAACATTATTATTATTAAAAATCGATGACTAAAACTTATGTGAAATGCAAATGCCAATACAATTATAAATATAATAGGTACAATCCATACTAATATTATAAATGCGAAAGTAACTCTGTCTGTCTGTCTGTTACTCAATCACGCCTTAACTACTGAACCAATTTGCATGAAATTTGGTATAGAGATATTTTGATACCCGAGAAAGGACAGAGGATAGGTTTTATCCCGGAAATCCTACGGGAACGGGTTTTTCTTTAAAAACGCGGGCGAAGCCGCGGGCGGAAAGCTAGTACAATATAAGGGAACAAGTATTCGATACTATAATAAGGTCCATGACCATAGAATTCCTGTACATTTTCATCAAAACTTACAACACCAATTCTATGGCCCTGCCCTACATATTTCTGCCATTATGATTAATGACCCATACTAGTCGTGATTGTAATTATCCTAAAATAGACTGATAATTTGCCATTTCTACACAAATACATTATACACCGGAAAGTACATATAACTAGACTATATTACGTTGTTATCAATACTAATATCACAGACTAATAATAATATACTACGTATACAACTAATATTATAAAGCTGAAGAGTTTGTTTGTTTGTTTGTTTGAACGCTCTAATCTCAGGAACTACTGGTCTGATTTGAAAAATTTTTTCGGTGTTAGATAGCCCATTTATCGAGGAAGCCTATAGGCTATATATCATTACGCTAAGACCAACAGGAGCGGAGCACTACGGGTAAAACCGCAGTGCACAGCTAGTACTTAGATAAACTCAAATTAAAATCGTACTCATAAAATTTTAGTTTTATTTGTTTGATTGAGGTTATTTGTTTCGATATAAGTATGTTGCAAATTATTATGTATTTATGAATTTTTTTTACAAATCTTTTTTATGAAAGCTGCATTATTTTATTTTCTTTGGCTCTTACTGGGTAGAGCAAATCTGAACGGCTACTTCTTACTAAGCGTTAGCTACTATTAAGTATTCTGTGCTTATGTTATAAGTTTGTAAGTTTTGAATAAATAAATAAATGGATGTTTGTTACTGTTTCACTCAAAAACCGGTGACGAGATTTATAAGATCTTTGGTACAAAGATAATAGTCTGGATTAGCACATTATCCTTTCCCCGGGTACCTACTATGCGTGTAACCACACGGGCTCTACTTATGTTTTTAAATATGTATATTATATTATCAGGTAGTTGTAATATGTATGACGTAACGAAATGAAAAATTTCTAAATAATCGAGCGACGGCAATAATAGTTTATTGTGCGTGACAAATTACGTATTTTTGAGAGGAACAAGTCGGTTTATACTAGTTTACTTTTAATCTACTGTACTCAAACATATATTATATGTGTGTGTATGTTCATTTCTTTTATCATTTTCCCTAAGAATTTGGTAAATAAAAAAAAAGTAAATTGTCAAATATTTCTGAAAACAATAATTTTCGTCTAGGTAATGTTTATTTTTTTACTCCAAATGAGCTATAATAATATACTGTCAACCCTTTCAGACTATTACACCTATATCCTATAAATCAAGTCACCCTGTATAAATAAATAAATAAAATATAAATATGTAGTTGAAATTATATGTACATACCTTGAAAAACGCCATTTGTAGTTTTCCAAATCTGTAAAACAAATTCGAGCTTTAATCGTGAGCTTTTTCAAAACAGCTATTTGAATTAAATTATTTACGATAAAAATATACAACCACTAGTTATAAAACTGCAATTTTATTACGCTCGATTTACTTTAGTTTGGTTTTAAATCTTAATCTTAATTTTAATACTATTATAAAGGCGAAAGTTTGTATGGATGTATGGATGTTTGTTACTCTTTCACGTAAAAACTACTGAACCGATTACAATGAAATTTAGCACACATATAGAGGGTAACTTGGATTAACACATAAGATAGGTTTTATCCCCGAAATCCCACGGGAAAGGGAACTGTGCTGGTTTTCCTGTGAAAACGCGGGCGAAGCCGCGGGCGGAAATCTAGTATCAAATAAATCGTGATTATAATCCGTTAAATATTCAAAATCTGTTTCTCATAAGTTATAACTATAAAGTATAATATGTTAATTCTCGGAGTAGAAATAAGAAATGTTAATTTCTATGAAGAATTTGCTAACACGTAAGTAGTAAAATGAAGAAAAGTCGCGGGACACAGTTAGTTCATTGTTATAATCTTTATGCTAATTATTGTTAACTCTGTTAATGTGACATAACGTAAGAACTACTGTTTTAGACCTATGTTTTAGTTTGTATGTAAGTATTGTCGCTGATCGTTGAATTCAATCCGTCTGTCCTTTAGAAGTCGGTGTATGTATGGTTTTCACGCATAAAGTACTGGACCGAATTCAATGAAATTTAGCACACATATAGAGGGTAACTTGGATTAAGACATAGGCTAGGTTTTATCCCGGAAATTCCACGGGAACGGGAGATACGCAGGTTTTTCTTTGAAAACGCGGGCGAAGCCGTGGGCGGATATATTAGAGATTATTAGGAGAGGATTATAAACATACAGGTGAAGCTAGTAAAAGAAAGAAAGAAAAACGTTTATTGATGCGTGTTAATGATGATAATAAAAAAAAAAACATTTATTTTCACCAACACCGACATTTGATTTGAAAAAAAAACACAATTTTTTTTTGTAGAATTCTCAGTTTAATATGCTATTACACTGATTTTGATGAAATTTTCATCAAGATGTACATGATTTTGATTTTTTTCAGTTTTTTTTCAGGTAAACACTACTACTTACTATAGATATTTTTTAGTCATTCTATCGAAACATCATTGAACATAATATTATCTCCAAATCCTATTTTAAAACTACACTTTTATCACCTATGGTTTTACGTAATAATTATTTAGTTATCCTTGGTAAAATAAACAATATGTGAAAGCATTTCACTCCATTGGATAGTCATGTAACCTTATTTAGAACTATAATATTATAAAACTAGGCTAATTAGAGACAGGGGTTATCTTGATAAATCAGAAAGACATGTGTAGCCTTTGTACGGGGAAAGTCAGATTGAAATCATATATTATTATGCTTTCATATGGGAACCCATTAATAATTCAAAATATTGGGTAAAAACTACAGATATATATTATGTTAATAAAAAAATGCTCAGATTTTATTTTAAAACTAAACATCCTTTAAGTAGCATACCTCCTATATTTCTTTATAAGAATCCTTACTAAGAAGTCAAAATAATTGCAAAATTTTAATATTTTTCACTCTATTATTCTATTCGATGTGTTAAAATATTGAATTATAAATTTTTTACAATATAATATGTGCTCTACATAAATTAATTTACTCTTGTTAAATTATTTAAGTATTATGATCCTTTTCATTTACTGTAACTATTAATCACAAAAATTACTAACCTCAAAAAAATCACTAAAAACTTTTCGCGCCAAAACCTGAACAATTTTTCGCGGCAAATTCGGATACGCACAGCGGCAACGCTCTAGTTCGAACACACACTGTGATACAGTTTCGCGAAATGATAGTTTTATAGTTTTTATGAAGCGTGGGGCTCATCGTATTATGATATAGTTTATTAGCGTACGTGCAATATGATTTTCGACTAATGAGATTTACAACATGCATTATGTATGCAGATCTGTGCTAATAAAACATTTGCGGCCAAGTGCAAGTCGTGATCTCGCAATGTACCTACAGATAATAAAACGTTTCATGTAATAATTTATCGTTGGAAATTAGATATATTTTTAGACACTTTAAGAATTTCATCCCTACAAGAGGATATCCTTATCCGACAATGACGACAAAACAGATTAAAAAGTTAAGATACAGGAATAAGCAATTGTTTATTTCCGTTTAAACGCATTCCTGAAAGTTAACAATAGACAGTGGGTAGCCCGCATGTAGCCGGTAGGCAACCTAGCGTTATTTTTTTAAAGCAATTTTTTTTCTTAATGTTGGCGAAAGTCATATATCAAATATTCAATTTTATTATTTGTAAACAGAGAACAGAACTCAGATCTAATGTTTTGTTATTATTCACGTAGGTACCTATTCTTAAAATATTATAGTTAATCTATACTAATATTATAAAGAGGAAAAGTTTGTAAGTATGTATGTATGTATGTATGTATGATTTTCACGCATAAACTACTGGACCGATTTCAAAAATTCTTTCACCATTAGAAAGCTGCATCTTTACTGAGCAACATAGGCTATATTGCATTTTCAAAAAAATTAGAGATCCTTACCAAAAATGCAATAATGTAACCCAAGGTGTAAAAAAATCCTCAATAAAACTTCTGTCATCGCGTGCGCTGCGGAATCTATTGAAGATAGAACAAAAAAATGTTCTACGGTATTATAGAATGGATCAATATCTACAAGAAAGTCCGCGATACCATATGTCCATCTTCAGTAGTTATGTTACTACAACAACTTTTTTACGTTTTCAAAGTAAATAGAAGTGCCGACAGTAATCAAACCATGTTATCCATACATATATATATTAATCCTTATCCCATTAAATGATGTTTTATTATAGACTGTTTCAATACCAGCAAAATACTTTTTAAATGAAAAGAATTGGATATTCCATTCAAAAGATATAACGAATTTTTAAAAGTGTCAATCTACAGAAAATAGTAGGTACATATGCTGTTCGAGTAGGCCGTAGGGGTCACGGAGGAATTCTACTGGTCCGGGAGCCAGCAGCAGATTTTATGACCAAGTTCCTCTCAAGCGGTAATTAGTAAAATGCATCAAAGTATAGTATTATGAAGCCTCGTGAACGTCAGCTGGAGCTCGGTTGGGGGGAAGAGCGGTTGTAGCCTCCCGTATCAGCTGACGGTTTTTCCACCAAGATACAGCCAGCTGACATATATATTTATCCACAGTTACATATAAGCTATCATCAGGTAAATTTTTGTTTGAGAGGAAATAACGGAAAATAAATTTTTCTTTAAATTTAACTTTCATGTTCGAGACACCAGCTGACGTATAATACACCATGTTGTAACCAGCTGACTATTTTTTTTCGTTGAGATATTGGGTTAGCTACAATTTGACAAATTTTTAGCTGAGAGGAAATGAATGAATGAATGTATTTTTTTTCCTATGTGCGTGGGAGGCTACAACCGCTCACCCCCCCAACCGAGCGCCAGCTGACGTTCACGAGGCTTTATAATACTATACTCTCATGCGTCTGACGAATTATCTCTTGAGAGGAAATAGTTAACCAAATTTGCACCTGGCTCCCTAACCATACCAATATGCGTCTTGACGGAACACAGTGGGGTTTTGGTCGGTAGGAATCCGACATAACCCACGGCCCCTCCCCCGGAGGCCGTGGGTATCTATGAAAGATTTCCCCACTAAAACCAAAAAAAAAAGGCCGTAGTGCGGGACGGGGTAAAGGTGATTTTCATGTGATTAAAAATTAAACCTATAGTCCGACCTATAGTAGACTTTTCACTGTAACGATATCGCTATCTATGCGGGTGAAACCGCAGGGCATTGCTAGTCTATCATAAAGCAGAAGAGTTTGTTGTTTGTTTGAACGCGCTAATCTCGGGAACTACTTGTCCGATTTGAAAAATTCTTTCGGTGTTAGATAGCCGATTTATCGAGGAAGGCTATATATTATCATCACGCTAAGACCAACAGGAGCGGAGAACTGCGGGAAAAACCGCAGAGCACAGCTAGTACTAAATATAACTGTATATTATGGAATTCTTGTAAATTGTTCTTGAGAGGTAAAAAAATATAATAAAATCTTATCATATATAACTGTTGCATAAAACAAACAAATATGGATATTTTGTAGCTCTTTTATTGTCATTTAACTGGTGTAACTGTAGTGATGCCTATTAAAAATATTTTTACAGTGCGTAGGTTATAGGTACTATGCATTAAACTTAACTACACATAACATATTCTCATAGGTATACATTTTGCAGGTGAGATAATATTAACAATACAAATGTATGTACTTAAAGCAATAATCTATGGCAGTTATCATTAACACGCTTCGATCCTACAGCCACAGCTACTATAAGCATTTACCTATTATATTATCTGTGCTACTGATATTATCTATGATTTCAAAAGTTTGTAAGTTTTTGTTTATTCTTTCACGAAAAATTTCTGAAAGGATTTGGATGAAACTTTAGAGTAAAATAATATATAATATAGGTAGGTTATGCATCAAAATAACACATGAGCTAGAAATGCTTGATATTGCCCGCGGTTTCGTCCGCAGGTTATAATATTATGGTGGGCTACTATCACTTTACTGTTCTGTGGCTACTATAAATAAAATAGGTAAGTCACCCACTTGGTATGATCAATGCAATATAATAAAACTTGCATATTTTTTATTATCATTTATATTGGATATAATAATTTAATTATCACAGTCATTCTTTTATATATTCAAATATCCGAGTATCGAACCCAGGAACCAGGAATATTTAGATGTCTTTTAAAAACTCATTCATCCGTGACTGCAATAATTCTCACTTCAATTAACTTCCCACTGTTTTCCTCGATCCTCGTTATGATTCAGATGTAACATCACGTTGAGGTCAATGTTTTCTGAATTTGCTGATGGCAATCTGTCAGTTATGATAAGTGTGGCCATGTAGTTATACTTTATAACGACTTTCCCGTAAGTAATCCACTTAGGAAGGTTTTTAGGGTATAATTTTGTTTCATACTTTACATTTAACTAGCTGCGCTCCGCGGTTTGCTTGACTCCGCTCCTGTTGGTCTTAGCTCGATGATATTATAATATAGCCAGCTATAGTATTCCTCGATGAATGGGCTATCTAACACCGACCGACCGATTTGAAAGAATTTTTCAAATCGGACTGCAGTAGTTCCCGAGATTATAGCATTCAATCAAACAAACAAACTAGCTAGTCAAAAAATAATTATAATATTTTATTCAATATAATTTTAAGTATTTATTACAATTACAATAATGTGTACCTACATTACACTATATTCTACATAAAATAGAACGTAAACAGATAAAAATTTATGGACACACAGTGCTATTTTATGGCACTAAAGCGGGATGATCCTTTGATATATTTATCTGATCCACTTTTTTAATATTTTGACAAGAAGCAAAACATTAACATGTCGTTATGAGCATTTTATTGTTTTCCGAGTTAAGTGTCACGAATGTAAATAAGGAAGGCGTAAAAAAACGCGTCACGTTATATTTTATGACGTCATCATCCCATTTTTTCCCACTGCAAGGACACAATATGTATAATGTATATATTTTCTTCTCACTGCAACTGCAGAGACAGGCTTTCTATACTTATGCAGCGCTGCAGCTGCGCAGCAGTTGCGCAACTGCGAACTGCGGTGCGCAAGTGTTTTCTTCAGGAATTTAGATAATAGGTAGGGATTTTAGGTTAATTCTTCTTTTATAAAACCGAACTGCGAGGGACTGGAACGCCTTACCCGCGTCTTTCCCAAAACCTATAATCCGGATCTGTTCAAGGTAAAAGTGAATAGGCACTTTCTAGGCAGGCATGTCCATCCATAGACTGCATCACTACTTACTATCAGGTATAGGATGCTGTCAAATGCCTGGCTATCTTAAATGAATAAAAAAGGGTTTATTTAGGACCTTGGTATTTACATTAACTGAATCGCCATTGCGGCGATATGGTAGGTACCTATGTCGCATAACAATTGCACTAAATTGCATATTTTTTTCCGATAGTTATTTTCAAGAAATAATCAAACAGAATCCTCTCCATACGGAACTAACTAGCATTGCATAACCAATATTGACACTTATCCTATTCATTGATTGAAATCGATGAACTATTCTCACTTACATTTAAACCTGTTTTTATCTCCCGTCACGATAAGAATTACTACCGCCTCGATTCATTATTCTATTTCTCTCACAGTCCATGCAAGTTTCAAAACCATGATATATGCAGATCGCAATTATAATGAAAGTATCAAGGTTGCTTCATTTCGTTGTTTGCTTGTCGGAAAACTTACAATAGTCTTAGTGAAGTTAACAATTGGTTTTGAACATTCTATATAGACATGCATAGGAAATAATATTGTAATATGTACTGTGGACATGCACATTTATACAGGGTGTCCCAAAAAGTAGTGATGAACGGAAGCTGGGAGTTATAGGACCTAGAGAGCTATCCGAATCACCCCCATGTATGTTATGCGATTTTTCGTATTTTCGGAGTTATGACATTTTTTTCAATTTTTCATCTATCGCTGAGTACGATGAGATTTTTATTTATGGTGACGTGACTTATTGCGCTAGCTATGCTTGATTTTTTTTTGTGTGGTAAGCTGAAAGATAGGCCAATTCAGTATGGTAACATTTACTATCGTTAGATCTTCGAATGGAATAAAAAAAGAATTAAATGCCAAGAAAGATAAAATTACCCAGTATGTTCACAACTTCAAGGGCCCATAAAAAAATAAAATCACATAAAAAAAGTTTTCCATTTGGCTTTTAAAAACTCGCTCTATCTATCAGGTAGCTACCCTAAAAATTTCATTTTATTATTCAGAAGGCTTCAATCGAAAAATTGAAATCTAAATGTGGTAAGTGCAAAAATTTTATTCACATGATGATCATTAAAACCAAATTAAAACCCATAAATAGGTGTTTAATTACCAGAAATTTTTAAAATAACCCCGCTGTTGCTCAATGCAAGTGCGACATCACCGTAAAAAGTTGTCTTTTAAATGTCTGAATGCCCTTTTATCATTTTTAATGGTTTCTTCTGCTACTATGAATTTCCTAGCAGACCGCAGTGTGACTTGCTCAAAGTATCTATTTGAACGGTAGATGTATTATGCAATATGCATACCTACATTTCGTTTCAATGATCGATTTTCTTGGAATTTGTTTTGAAGTGTAGTTGGAATTTATTTTGTTGCTTATTTATTTACTAGGTTTCCGCCCGGGGCTTCGCCCGCGCGCCAACTAAAAACCCGCATAATTCGCGTTCCCGAGGGATTTCCGGGATTGACGATTTTCCCGGGATAAAAAGTAGCCTATGTCCTTTCTCGGGTATCAAAATATCTCCATACCAAATTTCATGAAAATTGGTTCAGTAGTTTAGGCGTGATTGAGTAACATACAGACAGACAGAGTTACTTTCGCATTTATAATATTAGTATGGATTTATTCAATTATTGTTATTGTTCTATTATGAATGTTTATGCACATGGTAGGAATATAATATGAACCCTGTAAACATCTTTTGTACAGTCGAAAAATATTTATTGTAAAACACAATAACTTTCATCGCACCAAGGTTTGATGGATCACGAGCCAACAATACTTAATTATATCGTACAATGAACGAATCAATTTAATTAAAGCTTAAGTAATGATTATCACGAATAAGTATATATAATAACGGATTTAAAACCAGGTCAGATAGTGTTTAAAACACCCATTTTGTAAACCACGCACGATTCAACTTGTTAGTTATAATATATCTACTTAGTACTTACATAATACAATTCAAATTCAAATTTATTTATTTGCGAATGTTAAGACGTTCAAAAGACATAATAATTAATCATAACAAAATAGAGTTGCATTCTCCGTATTGTCCAAAGAAAGGAATACCGTCAGGGAATTTTAAAACAAATAAAACTACTTCTATTTCTAATTATATAATTAACTAGCTGTCCCACGACACTTTGTTTGTCCTGAAAAGATTTATCTTCTTTTTCCATTTTTGCAGCATTTTTCATTGGTGATCCGCTGTTGTTGGTCAATTCGAAACAGTAATTCTTTCTATAAAGTAATTCTTTTTCAAAAATCATCTGTGTAGTGGCTCCACTTCTGTTGTTCTTAGCGTGATGATATATAGCTTAAAGCCTTCCTCGATAAATATGCTATCCAACACCGAAACAATTTTTCAAATCGGACCAGTAGTTCTTGAAATAAGCGCGTTCAAACAAAACAAACAAACTCTTCAGAGTTCAGCTTTATTCTATGAAGTATAGATAACGTCAAAGCTCGTCAGCAATAATATAAACTACTAAGCTTTACGAGCATAGATTTATTGCAGTTCCAGTAACATAATATGTACATATACAAACACACGCATAGAATATAATATAGGTATCAAATTCAAATGTTTCAAGTCACTTAACTATAGGATAAAACCATAACATGTGTTTACAAAAGCATATGTACAGCAAATTGTTACATTTAACATTTAAGCGTATCACAGCATCTCTATGGATGCCGACCGCAGATGTAATTATTACCAAAAGTAGTACCTACATTACGACATTTGTGTGGAAATCTTTTATTTAGGCATGGTTTAGGGATTGTAATGTTCGTTTGTCTACACCATAGAATACATAATTTCTATATGGTCTATACGAAATAAGAAGTTTTGGGAATCATTCCCGATCATTATAGGTAGGTACTTATCTAAGATTATGGTAATTTTAATTATATGGTAAAGTTAATAATTTTCCGTCCACTTACCTTCTTGTATTACTTGTATCTGTGTACTAGCTGCACCCCGCGGTTTCACCCGCGTTCGACGTTGCTCCGCTCCTCTTGGTCTTAGCGTGATGCAGATATAAAGCCTATAGTCTATCCACGATAAATGGGATATCTTTTTCAAATCGAAAGAATTTTTCAAATTGGACCAGTAGTTCCTGAGATTAGCGCGTTCAAACAAACAAACTCTTCGGCTTTACAATATTAGTATAGATGTACCTATGTAGTATAAAAAAAGTATCCCGTCAAACCTTTGCCTGGCAGAGATATTCTATTCGATAGTCTTCTGAAAAAGGTAATAAAATATATTATCATTAGAACCAAAGATTCGATGTCATTTCATATCAACCTACCAAGTACCAGCCAATCACTTGGCTGATCAAAACGGTTCCGAACTATGGGAAAAAATATCCACAATAATTAAGTACTTACAACATATATACTTTTTTACAAATTGGTTATAATTACTGAGGCAAAACTTCAATTGAGCAATTTTTAAAAAGTTCTTCAAGGGTATGTTAAAACCTTGATCCCATACCGTCCTTCCAAACGAGATCCAATTTAGATCAATACAAAGAAATTACTATTATCTTTAAATAATGAGCTGGCTATACAATGGCGACGTCAAAACAACATCAAATACAATCAACAAGACGTGGATTACACAAATATTGTGATGTGGCTATGTTATAAGAGTAAGCGATAAATTGAGTCAAGTCAAAGAGTTTTCAATCTTATGTGTGTAAGATTTTCGTCGCACATTCAATATCCTATTGAGTAATTTTCCTGATAAGAATAATATTTTTTAAACAACTATTATAGTAGTGGATAAATTAATAAAGAAAATGCTTAGATTATTACAAACCTGTGCTCTTATCAATGAACTCAATTTTCTTCAACATAAAGTATGTTTACCTAAGTTAAGTGTTTATAACAATCAATATTCTTTTTGAAATTTGTAATACTTTCTTCTGCCGCTTTTACCAGATTCGATAGTATAAAGTTTAGAAAAGAACTAATACATGACTAAACGGTTCCGCTTATCGCCCAATTCGTCGCTTCAGCTTATAACATGTGCCACAAATAAAGATAGCACAATAAGCTTATAATTGCGGTGGCCTTGATCTACATATTGTGCTTTTTTTAGGGTTCCGTAGCCAAAATGGCAAAAACGGAACCCTTATAGTTTCGTCATGTCCGTCTGTCCGTCTGTCCGTCTGTCCGTCTGTCACAGCCGATTTACTCGGAAACTATAAGTACTACAGTGATGAAATTTGATGGGAATATGTGTTGTATGAACCGCTACAAAAATATGACACTAAATAGTAAAAAAAAGAATTGGGGGTGGGGCCCCCCATACATGTAACTGAGGGATGAAATTTTTTTTTTCGATGTACATACCCGTGTGGGGTATCAATGGAAAGGTCTTTTAAAATGATATAAAGTTTTCTAAAAAACATTTTTCTTAAAGTGAACGGTTTTTGAGATATCAGCTCTCAAAGTCGTAAAAAGTATGTCCCCCCCCCTCTATTTTTATAACTACGGGGTATAAAATTCTAAAAAAAATAGAGGTGATGCATGCTAATTAACTCTTTCAACGATTTTTGGTTTGATCAAAGTATCTCTTATAGTTTTTGAGATAGGTTGATTTAACTGTAATTTATTATATTTGCTGCTACGGAACCCTTTGTGCGCGAGCCCGACTCGCACTTGGCCGGTTTTATGTATTATATAATTTTAGACACGATATTTATATAATAATTGAGGCAAAGTACAAATATGTAATTTGTGGGTATTTTTTTTATTCGCTTGAAGATGTAACCATTCATTTGAGGAGCGTGTTAAATGTAGAACAAGAATGTCATGAATGTAACTAATATGTTGCAATTAAATACCTTCATTTAAATAGGTTTTTGTCGTTCAATAAAGAAGCTAGGCTAATAATTGAACGGCCCACTAAGCTTGCTATTACCACGTATATAGAATATATATTGATATTTAAGGAAGAAATAAACCAAAACCATTAATCATCATTTTAGTTTAATAAATTAACAATCAATTCATTAATTAGAAAAATAATAACCCAAAAACTAAACTCTGTCTAAACATTAATAACTCTACATCACTAAAAAGTATTTCGTTACTCGTTTGTGGGTGTACTATCTGATAAAATCTAATTTGAGTACATCACATATTAATTCATCTGTCAGCCTACGTGCACCTCTAATTGAGTCTAGAATCTAGATAGATCTTGGTGCTTTTTGATGTATACATGCTTTTCGAAATATGTACTTTACTGATTTATAGCATGATTAATGCAATCTTTATCTCTTCTCTATTCGTCACAATGTTAGTTATCATATTCCTTCGAAACGACTGGACCGATTCGCATGAAATTTTTGCCTACTGTGTAGATCTGTTAATTGGCAGTATTTTTCATACCCCCTACGACCCTTTCAGTGATAAGAGTAAGGCAGATTACGTCTGCCGGGACAGCAAGTATAGTAGGTATAAAACCAAAGTTGCTTATTGTTGTTTGTCAGTCTTTCTCTTTTTAAGCTTTCAAAACTATCTAATGGTTTTTGATGTGCTTTTTTATAGATTTGCGAATGTGATAAGCGGGCGAAGCCGCGGGCGGAAAACTAGTAAATTGGTAAATATAGCACACTAAAATAGTAAAATATAGTATACCTATACGAAAAAGTGTAAAATATAATGTATGGTACCATTTAACAATAAGAAAGGATAGCAGGACACAAATACATCAGGAATCAAACTAAAACAATGAAGCAACCTTACATAATGCAAGTGCCATCATTTCCCATACAAATCTGAGATTATCGCCTGGGAATGGCTCTGAGTATGCAAATTAGTTTTCCGCAAAATTCTAATTACTATGTGTAATTAGAGTAGGTCAAGCGTGTCCGTTGTACCAGAATTGGCAATGTAAATTGTTTCAAATTTAACGGTTCAAGTCATAGATCATTTAAAAAGTATAAGTTTTCTTTTCTATATATGTACCTACCTACTCATACGGTCATACCAGATTTCCTCTCGCGCGATGGCTTTTCCCGCGTTCTCAATGAAAAAACCCGCATAGTTCCCCTTCCTGTGAGATTTTCGGTCGGATAAAAAGTAAGTACCTAGGTTATGTCTTATTCTGGGTCTTCAGCTATATACAAAATACACAGGTACCAAATTTCATTGTAATCGATTCGGTAGTATTTGCGTGCAAGAGTAACAAACATCCATCCATCCATACGTACAAAATTTTGCGTTTATCATAATATAATCCATACTAATATACTAATAATATTATAAAGAGGAAAGGTTTGTATGTTTGTATGTATACATATGGTTTTCACGCATAAACTACTGAACCGATTATAATGAAATTTAGCACACATATAGAGGGTAACTTGGATTAACATAGGATAAGTTTTATCCCGGAAATCCCACGGGAACGGCAACTATGCGGGTTTTCCTTTGAAAACGCGGGCGAAGACGCGGGCGAAAAGCTAGTAGGTAGTAGCCAGTAGGATAAAATTGTCGTACATCGTATCGTATAACAATGGAACCTCTGCTTACGTAAGTGGTCCACTAAAGAATATCTGTAGGTACCTATGCATCTACGAAAATCTTGATCAGACTAACGTCATGTTACAATCGAGAAAATAAACGGTCTGAGAAAATAATTTATGTTTTAAAATTAAATATTACGATATTCACTTACTTTTATTTAATTCAAATAACTGCAATCACTACGTCATACCTTTTTTTTATCATCATCACTACATAGTATAAAACAAACTCGTTTTCTGTGTCCCTTTGTATGCTTAAATCTTTAAAACTACGCAACGGATTTTGATGCGGTTTTTTTTAATAGATAGAGTGATTCAAGAGAAAGGTATATAATCTATTAGGTTTGAGACAAAGCGGGCGAAGCCGCGGGCGGTAAGCTAGTAATTGATAATTACTTAATTACAGTACCACTATCTACATCTAGCGACGTTTGATTGAACCAATAAATAATAATACCTAGTATCACAGACTAATAATAATATACTACGTATACAACAGCTAGTATCTAGGTAAGTGATTTTACGATAATTTCTGTGGATAATTTCATAACTATACAAATGAAAATATATAATAATATCCTACCTAGGTACCTAATTTATTTTAAATTGAATCCAATAGCATGCGAATTACAACTACACGCTTTATTTCCATCTGCATCATAAGAAAAAACGTAGATAATGAGATAGGTAGGTAGGTATCTCTTAAATATTCTATTTAGGTAATAATATGGAATAGAAAACAATATTTTGGGCATTGATATATAAAGGTGTTTTTTATATCTATGTTTTATATAAATATTTCAAACTGTAAATAAATAAATAATTGATATTTCTTATTTAAATTGGGCGCGCCATCTAGTGTCGAATAGCGATATTAAATACACGTGCCAGGCGGCTTCTTCAAAGAGACGCGGCATGTTATAAAGAAAGTTAGCTTCACTCATATTTCCCATATTTTAAACAAGTTTATAATAATTTTTTGATGGATTGTATTACGATTTATGCCCAATATTAGAAGATTTCTGACTAATCAATTATGCTTAGTGAAATAAGCTTTTGAAAATTTTATAAATCACAAAATTTAAGAAACATTCTATCTAAAATAATTGCAAATTCATAAATAATACTAAAATCAAATTAAATCGGAATTACTGAAGACTTTATCAATCAAAATATATGATAAGATTTTTTTAAATTTCCTCCAGAATCGAACATGTAATACATAAAAATTGTAACTACTGGTTCATAGGGCAAATACGCTCCTTTGATCATGCCGCTAGGTCGGCGAAAGCGAGGAAAAAAATATCATTTAATTTTTGATTTTCATAGGCGAAGGTTGTGCTGGTCTACTATCGAATAAATTGAAATGCATGTGAGTATTGAGTAATAATTTTAGGTATTTGTTTATATCAATAAGGTATATTAATGATTCATAAATGGATAATATGCAATATTCTTTAACTTCGTTGCTATATGTATTTTCATATAAATTTTCACCTATCCCTGTTGGAATATTACACGCTTTATATTAGCTTCACCTGTATGTTTGTTTGTAAATTGTAACCGACTTCTTTGGGCGCGATGGGTCCGCCTAAAGCAAAGGGGGCGCAAAGTAAGGACTTAGAAAATTTTTGATCAAAAGTGAAAAAAATTTTTTTTTTTGCGCGTCGACGGAGCCCCGCTTTGCGGGGCTCCTATTTCTGTGTAGTTTTTTTTTAAAGAAACCTAACCTAACCTAACCTAATGAAAACCTGATCAATCTTTGAGGGCGAATATCTCGGCCATTTTGGATTTTAGAGAAGAGTTGTTCCTATAAAACATGCTTATATTAGCGTAATCTTTACGATAAAACAATAATAAATAGGTGTTATAATGACACCAACTCCATCAAAAATTTTCTAAGTCCTGCGCCCCCTTTGCTTTAGTCCAACCGCGCGATGACAATACACTTAATTTGATAAAATTTTCTATTTTTTAGTTTATTTCTATAAAAAGCGTGTTTATTAGTTTTATTAAACTATTATTATTTTGTCTTATAGCTAATGACTAGGATGATTAAGTATCATACGTAACGTCATCTCAATAAAAAAATAATTTATTTATTAATTCAAGCATCAGGACTCATTTTGTTAGTAACAGTATTTTGTACCTGTTGTTTACTTTTTTAACCAGTGTTTTATTCGATTCTTAGTTCTCAAACAAGACCTTTTTATAGATAAAAATTAAATTGAATCTTTTTTTAATCCGTAAAGTTCGCAACCATGTAAAATGCAAGTTAGTTGCGTAATTACTAATTATTACATATTTTAAATTTCCCGCATGAAAATCTATGCCTTTAATTATTGATTTTAAAATATTTATTCATTACTAGTTACGTTCTTATTTAAATTATCAAACTATTCATTTAATCTTGAATGTGGCATGTACGTCTTGTTGTAATGATTATTTACCATTTATTTACGCGACATCTTACTATATTTAATTTATTTAGTATTGTACTTGTTATGACTTTCAATTTACAAACACGACGATTGACGAAAGCTCGTAAAACTTTTCGAGTTGAGGACCGGGGGGCGGGGACGTAAATACGCCATTTTTTTGTAAATAATAGTAAAAATTCTCGTAATTTAAAATGTTATTGTAATATTTCAGGTCGACATGTTCCCGACTAAAAACATACTGTTTGATTACGAGGCTGATCAGAGGTTCTGGCCAAAATTGGAGAGAAGTGGTAAGATAGTATTTCTTATATCTTGACTAAATTATTCCTTAGAATTTACCATAAGTAATAATATTTCCTATAAATGACCCCAATATTATGTTAATTAAACATTGAATTATATTATGCTTACTAATTTTTATATGTACAAATAGTATACTTACAGTTAATCAATAAATGAATCACTGTTCACATCTTGTATCCCTGAGATCAAATATAATATTGAGCTTCTTATGATTTTTATTAATTATACAGTGATATGAAAAATTACTATACAAATATTACAAACAATGCACAATACCTTTTACTTAAATATAGGAGACAAATTATGTATTTTTACCACAAGCCCATCAAATTTTTGATAAATTATCTACATTTTCAATTTAATATGTCATGTAGACACACCAGGTAAACTTAGCAACCCCTAGCATTTAAAAATGGAATAAAAGTATTCCATTTTTAAATGAAAATATAAAAAAATTGCCAACTAACTATATAAAATGAGGCACAGAAAATTTCTTATTAATTCTATGCCCACAACAAAAATAAAGGGGAATAAAATATTATTGTTTATTTATTATTTATACTTAACACAATTAATATAATAAATTATAATAGGGAGTAGAGTTAAGATAAATAGTTTAACACTTAAAAATAAGTCATAGAAAGAGCTCCCATTTAAACTTACAGTTCTATATGAAAACCTAGCTTTCCGTGGAATTTCCAGGATAAAACCTATTCCATGTGTTAATCCAAGTTACACTCTATATTTGTGCTAAATTTCATTGTAATCGGCTCAGTAGTATTTGCGTGAAAGAGTAACAAACATCCATCCTCGGAAACTTTCGCATTTAAAATATTAGTAACTAGCTGCTCCGCGCGGTTTCACCCCCGTAGCTCCACTCCTGTTGGCCGTAGCGTGATGTTATATAGCCTATAACCTTCCTCGATAAATGGACTATCAAACACCGAAAGAATTTTTCAAATCGAACCAGTAGTTTCCGAGATTAGCGCGTTCAAACAAACAAACTCTTTTCAGCTTTATAATATTAGTATTTATATTTCCAGCGGCAGAAGCCATGCAGTTCCACGCGTCTCCACTCCAACCAACACCACTCAGGTTATCAAGCTCAACCGACTCTAATTCACCGGAGTCTTACGAAAACTCTTGTGTTTCCTCCGAATATAGCTTCAGAATGTACGAACCAAGAAGAATGTCGATAAGCTCATATGAATACAATCCTCTTGACAATCAATCACCAAAATCAATATTCGACACGCCTATTGTCCGTCAACGGCCCATACTTGGCAGAAAGATCTTACCAGAACGGCAGTATACTTCAAATGAAGATCAAATGTGGCAGATACCGGAACCCAGCAGGAATTATGAGTTATTCCCAATTGA
Organism: Colias philodice; assembly: GCF_061535455.1. Lineage (NCBI taxonomy): Eukaryota > Metazoa > Arthropoda > Insecta > Lepidoptera > Pieridae > Colias > Colias philodice. The sequence continues at coordinate 925,707 of NC_143112.1, forward strand.
AAAGACCTTTGATCTTACACCACCGCGAAATCCTACACCATTAAGTAACATGCTAAACTCACCTCAACCTATAAGAAATACACCGAAAGCTTCACCGATAATGAATCCAATCAACTTTGATAGGCCAGCATCATCTATAGGTGTAGGCGAGACGAAAATATGTTCATTTTGTAAGAAGAACGGTGAGCGACCAAAGGTATACATGACTCATTGTGTTAAAGAAAAGGTTGGGAATAAATTTATTGTGACCTGCCCCGTGTTGAGATCCCATGTATGTTCACAATGTGGAGAGAGTGGGGATAAAGCTCATACAATGTAAGTTTCTCTATTTATAACTTTAGCTTACCGCCCGCGGCTTCGCCCGCTTTGTCTAAAACCTAATAAATTATATACTAAAACCTTCCTCTTGAATCATTCACAAATCTATTAAAAAAACCGCATCAAAATCTGTTGCGTAGTTTTAAAGATTTAAGCATACATAGGAAAATAGGGACAGAGAAAGCGACTTTGTTTTATACTATGTACTTAGTTATTTAAATTACCAAGCACAAAAAAATAACTTTAGTAATCTCTGGATTATTCTTGTATTTGAATTGAAAAATTCAAAGTTTGATTGCCTAGTCACAGTACAAGTCATACCATACCTTATTAATTTTATTGAAGTTTGTGGTGTTTATTATAAGTTAATACTAAATTATTGTTTAGGAATATGAAACATTACAGTCAATATAGTTTTATAATTTAACTATTACTATAAATTACCTATTTATTTCTAACTAGCTGCTCCGCGCGGTTTCACCCCCGTGGCTCCACTCCTGTTGCCTAAATATAGCCTATAACCTTCCTCGATAAATGGGCTATCCAACACCGAAAGAATTTTTTAAATCGGACCAGTAGTTCCCGAGATTAGTGCGTTCAAACAAACAAACAAACAAACTCTTCAGCTTTATAATATTAGTATTTCTAATATCAACAATCTTTTTTCAGTACTTACTGTCCTGTTCTACGCAACTGTAACAATGGGAAGCCACTACAGTCTACAACCATCACTTTGAAGAATACACGTGTTCTTAGTAATGGTAGGAGACGCTACTAAACTAATATAGTGCATTAGGGTAATTCCGGATGACAGGGTAAATACAATAATTATTACACGCTTTTTATTAGCTTCACCTGTATGTTTGTTTGTAACCGACTTCTTTGGGCGCGATTTTGACCCACTTTAAACGGCCAGATTTCGTTCAAACTTTTTTGAGGATCGATGACAATTTGATAAAATTTTCTATTTTTTAGTTCGGTTTTCTACAAAAAGCGTGTTTTTTAGTTTTTAATTTAAAATAATAACTATTATTATTTTAAATTAATATGTAACTAGTGATATATTAAACAATGGATGCTATTATTAACAAATCCGTTCATTTTCATGCTATGCCGTCACAGTACTCACAATAAAACGATGCTCTGATGGGCACATCCGGAATTCCTTGAATGCACTATATTAGATAATTAAGCTCTGATGTTTACGAATTATTAACTATAATCATTTCCTAATATTTTAATTTTTAAAGTTTTGACTGAATATTAGACTGTTAAATGAGAATTTTATGATTAATGTTAAATTTTAAATATTGTTGTTGGATTTTAAACTTACCATGCAATTTTCAACATCAACAAAGTACAGTAAGATCAAACCTGAGTTATAAGCTTTGCTTCATGTATAATATATTTGACATATAATTCTGTAAATCCAAATCACCTTTTAAACAGGCCCAAATTTATTGACTGAAAAATAAGAAAAAGACTTATATACAATTTACATTATATTTTTAACAGGGACCAGGTACTGCTAATGAAAATAACTGTACATTTAAAATTAGTACTACCCTCATATTTCTATTTTTTTATGACGTCATAATGTAAATAATTAGTGTGTGATTACTTTTTCACTATGAATGACAAATTACATTTTAATCAATCACATTTTGACTAATAATTTAAATAAAGACAAAAGAAAACCAATATTTATCAAAAATCTGTGTCAAAAATTCATATTTCTTGATAACCATTTTTATTTTTTTATTTTATTTTTCTTAATTTTAACTTTTAACTGACTACATTTAAAATAATCATGATTATTAATAAAAATAATAAATATGTATGTAATTCCTTTTGCTGATCATGTGACTATCTTGTACAATATCTAGTTTATAATTTTTACGATTTTGCTTGAACAAATTTATTTTTTTAAATAAAAATATATTCACGTTCTAGGCTATTATACAGTATGATGACTAATTTATATTAAGATAATCGAAAATCCACATTTTAATACCTACCTACTTTGACAAATTGTAATAAATCAAGATTATTCATCATTGACTAAAATAATTAAAATGATCATTGCTTGCTTGTTTTGTTATAATATAGAACAAAATATTTTCACCAACAAAATTAGTCTGTTACAGACTTCAGAAACAATGGCTGTAAAAGAAACAATTTTTTTATTAAAAAAAAACTATTTGGACTTTTTTTAGATCAGAAAGAATGGTCTTTTGAATAGCATTTTTTACTAGTTGGGTAAAATATTTTTTCTTTGTCTCTCATTTTATAATATATTTATATATACCTAGTTAATATATACATTTTGGAAACATTTTATTACATACTAGCTTCCGCCCGCGACTCCGTCCGCGCGGATGTCGGTCTTCGCGTGGATGGTTTATTTCTCCATTTTGAGCTCTGACAGTAACATCTTATAAAATATCTATTGGACTCAAATACGGCTAGGCCTATAATAATACCCAACGTGTGTTCGCGGTTCTACAGAACAACGTCTATGGATAAAACTGAAAAATTAAGATTATTTTTTTTCTTCGTATTTTTTCAGGATAAAAAGTATCCTATTTTACGCCCAGGATAATAAGGTATAATTATACCAAGTTTCATCGAAATCGAACCGTTAGTTTTCGCGTGATGTCTTCACATACAGACAGACAGACAGACAAAAATTTTTTTAATCACATATTTGGGTTTGGTATCGATCCAGTAACACCCCCTGCTATTTATTTTTTCAATATTTTCAATGTACAGAATTGACCCTTCTACAGATTTATTATATGTATAGTATTACATATAGGTAATTATATTGTTTTGCATGTGACTAAAAAATAATCATGAGTATTAGGATATATATTGACGAAAATTAATATCTTTCTATTTGTTTGACTATCTCAATTTAATTCAGTATTTTTTAGTTTTTAAAGTAACTTTTGAACATGACTAGTACGTAAGTTTTAATTTTTCTTAATTATTCCTAAGTTACGATAGGTACTTTTTATTTAATTGCATTGATCTCAAACATATTTATTATAACTAGACATCGGATTATATGCATTTGCATATGCAAATGCATAAAACTCTCTAATTACGGCGTTAGTGCATATTTTCCTTGCCTTTTTCTCCAATCGTGCATATTTCGTTAAGTAGCGGGAGTTTTGATTGGTCGACTAACCTTTATTAGCCAATCAGAACGCTCAGCGAGTAAACCAACCCCAATTTGGCATGGTAAAATGGCAAAAAATTACAAAATGGGCTCCATTTTGAAGTAAATTTTGAGCCATTCAAAATAGGGCTAGATTACCCTTTTGGGGCTAAAAACTTAAAACACGGGTTGAATTCCAAAAAAGGGCTAGATTTAGCCCGGAAAGGTCTAAGGTGGCAACACAGGGCTCGCGGGTGACAAATGCACAAAATTGCGCTCGAAAATTTGGTAAAAATGCTTAATTGTATATTGGCACAAAAACTATAGTTAATTTCAAGAAAATTTCACTGTTTTTGTACAATATTTGATTTAAATTTAAAAAAAAATAAAGGTTTTTTGATTTTGTATTGTGCATATTTTAGGCATATCAGTCGTTTTTAGTGCATATTTCGGCCTTTTTTAGTGCATATTTGCATGCATATTTTGGCATTTTGTTAGTGCATATAATCCGATGTCTAATTATAACATTGTTTTAAAATAGAAAATACAAAATATATAATGACTAGGTATTTGATACTTAGTAACTTCTTTACCTACTATTATTTAATGCTATTGTTAGAAAACATAATTTCGGGTAAACGGGACTAGAAACTGTGTTTTTATTTACGTTTAAAAATAAACAAGTTTTAAATTGCCCTTTTTAAAAGGTTGTTAACTGTAAGTAACAAAATTATGCAAAAAAAAATATGTGAGCTATTTTTTTAAACTCAAATTTGTATAATATATAAAAAAAATATTGAATTATGCCGTGTTAAATTGTGTCAACTAAATAACGGAATGCTGATGAATTTTTGGGTGATTATAGTTTTTAAGATGAATTACTAATTAGATTTTATGTAAATTAAGTTTTAATTATAGTATTAAGGTTGATTGAAAAGAAAAATTTTGTTATGTTTTGAAAATTAATGATTTTTGTTTGTTTTCTTTCATAGATACTGTTTTGTTTTATTATGTAATTAAGATTTCAATATTAAAAATACTTATTGCTACTGTAATTTAAGGTACATATTTCTTCATTCAAATATAAGTATGTCTTACGTTGGAAAGATATGAGATGATTTATGTGTCACAAAAAATATTGAACTGATAGTTGATACTGATCCTATTGTTAATAATATGATTTAAAGTTTAAACTTTGTAAATTCCATTGTACAATTTTAATATCACAAATAACATGTGGCAGAATTTTAACTTGATAATTTGATGAAAATTTTTTCTAATGATACGAATTATTCAGTGTCTAAATTATTTGTATTCATGTTTTTCCATATAAATTTTAAGGTACGTCACGTACATATTGTTTTTTTATAAAAATATATTTTTAACGAATTACAATCAGCTTTTATTTTCCTTCTCCTTTTCAATACACCTTTATTTTTACATAAACACCCTATTGCTACAAAACTAATTATTATGGGTATGGGCGTAGTACTATTATATTATATCCTGTGGTATGGGTAGGTACATACTTATATCATTATAAAAGACTTTAGATGATAGATTAATGTTTTCCTTCACTTACCACTACTTAATAATTTTAATTAACACTTTTTTCTTGTTAGATATATACGCAGAACATAATTTGAAATAGTTTTTTGAGATCAGGTAATGAAAGTAGCTTGTACCCTATAGACCGGGAGATACTGACACAAAATTTCGAGTCATTTGTAACAGGATGGCGGTTCTACAGGGGTCTTAGTACGCATTGACAAAAAGAAAAACGATGGCGTGAACGCTGGTACCGGCGGCTTAGTCGCGTGGGCGCAAGCGCGGATCCAGGGGGGGGGTCACGGGGTCATGACCCCCCCCTGGGCTAGGTCCACGATCTAAGTGGACCACTAATTTAATATTAACTTTTTTAAATTAACAAATTAATACTGTTCAACATGATGTTTTTATTGAATTTTGATACATAAAAGTAATATAAAAACAATGAAATCGATAACAAACGGTAACGGAAGAGAATATAACAAAAATTATAGAAAAAGTTTATTAGGGTCGACCTGTGGTCGTAATTTAAGGACAAAAAACAGGTTTTTCAATTTTTGAAAAAATCTATTACTGCGGAATAAAGTATAATGGTAGTTGTATGTAATTATTTTTTTTTCTACAATTTTGCTGTTACACTTTTCACACAAAACCTCAAATATCGAAATATGTATGTGTAAATAAGTTTTTGGATAAGACATAAAATAGCAAATTTTTTTTTTTAATGAACAATAGAAAATACAGTCAAATTACAACAAAAAATCGGCCAAATGCGCGTCGGACTCGCGGTGTGCGTTACCCAGGCAAAATGTTTTGCTTTAGAGAGATGAGACTTAAACAAATAATTAGTGTATCATGAGGAGCAATTTGTTTACTAATAGCAAAATTTGTTTGAATTGTAGTTTTTAAGTTATTTAAGAAAAACAAATTTTGCTGGAGTAACGTTTGAAACGTTACCCAGGCAAAATCGTCTTTCAAAAATTAGTTTCAGCACGGAACCAAATATATGAATAGATAGCTTTTGTTGAGTAGTAAATGTTTATAAATAGCAAAATTTGTGTGTGGTATAGTTCTTTAGTTATTTAAGATTTTGCTGCGGTAACGTTTTGGGATTTCCCAGATCTCGAAAACGGCTCAACGCAGAAGTTTGAAAAAAATACCAATAAAAGACCTTAATTTGTTTAAATTTGTTTAATCATTAGTTTTTGATTTGGTTGACGTAAACCAATGTAATTAAATGGTTTCAAAAATCAGAAGAAGCGGGTTTACATGTAAACCAATACACTTATAACCAAATAAACAGCTGTAAAAAATACCCGTGGTTCGACGCTTGTTTACAGCAGACATTTTAGATTTCATACTTTACACGTTAAGAAGATAAAAACAAATTTGATTTATTTTAGACTGGTCGTACTTTAGCGATCGAATACGCAGTTCCCATAACATTAAGAAACATGGCATACTTTAAACAAATTAAAATGATTCATGAAAATTCTTTCCTGTTAATTTCAGCCTTGAATTACGGCTCTAATGAAAGTTATCTCAAAAACAAGAATATGTCAGCAATTCTCTAATAAGCCGACCAAATTGAAAAGGTCACGTAAAAGCGACTGCACCGTACGTACGGGTAATCTTCGCAAATTAGCAGCTTGGTAACCGATGTTTTGTACAGTTAAGCAGAAAAACGTTATTCGTGAAGCCGATTTTTTAATATTTTTTAAGTGCAGTACCATATTACACAATTTTTACTAGTTAATAAAAGTGTAATATCATAGTGTATAATTTATAGTGTGATTTAAAACAATACAAACATATATACATGTAGCTATATTTTTAGTACTTAATTTGTTGTTTCTGTTAAACCAAATGTTTT